>NC_091997.1:82207586-82424213 GCF_044704955.1 Pristiophorus japonicus
GAAAGGGCGGCTGAAATCGTGCGACCAATGAGCCCACATCGAGGGAGGGAAAGGATAGGGAATTTTTTTTTTGAAATTCAATGCAAGATATCTGGTTTTATGAACTAATTCTGGGAGCGGACAGTTTTACAACTGTACAGAGTGTTGGTGAGACCACAACTGGAGTACTGCATACAGTTTGGGTCTCATTCAAAGCGGGATATTATTGCATTGGAGGCAGTTCGGAGAAGGTTCACTAGGTTGATTCCTGAGATGAAGGGGTTGCCTTATGAAGAAAGGTTGAGCAGGTTGGGCCTATACTCATTGGAGTTTAGAATAATCAGAGGTGATCTTATGGAAACGTACAAGATTCTGAGGTAGATGAGAGAGGATGTTTCCTCTCGTGGGAGAATCTAGAACTAGAGGGCATAGTTTCAGAATAAGGGGTCGCCCATTTAAAACTCGGATGAGGAGGAATTTCTTCTGAGTGTTGTGAATCTTTGGAATTCTCTACCCCAGAGAGCTTTGGAGGTTGGGTCATTGAATATATTTAAGGTGGAGATAGACAGATTTTTGAATGACAAGGAAGTCGAAGGTTTTGAGGAGCGGGCAGGGAAGTGGAGCTGAGGCCAAGATCTTATTGAAGCAGGCTCGAGGGGGCAAATGGCCTACCCCTGCTCCTATTTCTTATGTTATGTATTCAAGGCTGAGAGATAGATTTTTGGATTCTAGGGGAATCAAGGAATATGGGGATGGGATGGGAAAGTGGAGTTAAGGTCAAAGATCAGACATGATCTTATTGAATGGTGGAGCAGGCTCGAGGGGCTGAATGGCCCTACTCCTCCTAATTCTTGGGTTCTTCGGTTGGTCTAATCACCTCACATCCTAAAGCGCGCTCACTAGAATTCATACTCTTGCAGATGGACCAGAGAATGATTGAATTGCTTGTGATCCTATGATGGCAAAGTGAGGTAAAATTGACACATTTATTGCGTTATCTGGCAAATTGATATTTCAGAGTTTGTCAATATAAATAGTTGACTTGAAGAACTCTTGTTATCTTCATCAAGAAAGTAGCCTCCCTGTAGTAAGCTGCATATTGTGGAGTTTGGCTACAGCAGGAACATTTGGTGCCATGAGGTACTTGCTGTGTTCATGTCCAGCTGCTGGATAGCATTAACTCGCCGATCAATTTTTGGCATGCCGCCTCCTCCCCCTCTCCTCATTTAATGCAAACGGTTTTTCAATAGCTGAGCCTTCCTTGCAACTTTCATGCGTCTATTTAGTTGCAGCTCACCCTCCTGAATAGCTCCTTCTGTCCTGAAAACATCTCCGGCTGCTCTCCAAAGTGACATTGTTATTTTTGCACCAGTTCGACAGCCATTTATTATGTGCTTGGTTTCCATGGTGATCTCCTTTAGCAAATGCCAAGCCTACTCGCATTTTGCATCCTGTTGTCGAGTTTCGAGACAATTTTCATACGCATGTCTCGAGCTCCCCCCAGGACTGCTCCATATGCTCCTGACCCCAATGTGGGCCGCCCCCTTTGTGAACCAGTGCCAGTGGCTCTCGCTCTCTCTGCTTCCTTCAGTAACTCTTCCAACCTGTCCTCAATGCACACAGCTCTAGCTCCAACTAACTAACCTTGTCTGCGTGTTATCCGTGTCACGTGGTTATCCACTTGTCTGAGAGACTACACTCTCCTTGTATGTTCCAATCTGCATCCTAGTGTTGGGTTTCTGTACAATATTGTCATGTATCCCAATGCAGATATGGGGGTAAAGGAAGAAAGACTTGCATTTATATAGTGCCTTTCATGACCACCTGATCAAAGTGCTTTACAGTCAATGAAGTACTTTTGAACTGTAGTCGCTGTTGTAAGGTGGGAAACGCGGCAGCCAATTTGCGCACAGCAAGCTCCCACAAACAGCAATATGATGACCAGATAATCTGTTTTTGTTATGTTGATTGAGGGATAAATATTGGCCAGGACACCAGGGATAACTCCCCTGCTCCTCTTCAACATAGTGCTGTGGGCTCTTTTACATCCACCTGAGAGCAAACGGGGCCTCGGTTTAACGAAAGACGGCACCTCCGACAACGCAGCACGCCCTCAGCACTACACTGAAGTGTCGGCCTAGATTTGTGCTCAAGTCCCTGGAGTGGGACTTGAACCCGCAACCTTCTGACTCCGAGGCGAGTGTGCTGCCCACGGAGACATTGCTGACCAGTGTTATGGAATATTGTCATCCATCCTTGACCCCTAATATATATTTATTTTGGGGAGTAATGTTGGGTTAGCACTGTGAATACCTTGGATCGATTCTGCGACCCTGACTGTTTCTGAATTATGTCGAAGACTTTGAATGCTTGATTGCAAATTGCTCACGTTCTGAGATAGTAAGCTAAGGGTGGCAATTGAGTCTGATACAACCACTGACCTTCAACCTGAGCTGATGAACGTGTAAGCTGTCAGAATGGTACTTATTGAATTTATAATAAGTTTGTACGGTATTGTACATTGGAAGAAAATATAAGTACTCAGTCAACATCATTAAAACAAATTATCTGGGCAATATTACATTGCTGTTTGTGGGAGCTTGCTGTGCGCAAATTGGCTGCCGCCTTTCCCTCATTACAACAGTGACTGCACTCCAAAATTACTTCACTGGCTGTAAAGTGCTTTGGGACGTCCAGAGGTCATGAAAGGCGCTATATAAAATGCAAGTCTTTCTTTCCTTTTTCATTTGATTAGCTAAACCGTGTGGGATTATTTCATCATCAAACGTATGTCCCAAGAGATTTGTGTCATGGGATTAAATCAGCTATTTTTTTTGAAGAGTATGTGTGGATTATCATTGGCTGTCAGTGGCTGGTATGATCAGACTCTCATCCTCGGGTCATCACTCAGCTGCATTGATGCCAGATTATCAGACCGTAAGGTATTTAGCCATCACGGTGATATATAAATAAATGAGCTGTCTGACGAAGAGAGTGGTTTCCAAAAAGATTAATCACCCTTTGCATGCATCAAAGTGTTCTGGCAGTAAATCCATTCTTTACGTCAAAGCTGTCTTGGCAGAGAGGCTACATATGAAAAATAAGTTACAGTCCATGAGCATAAAGCTGTTGATGTGTTGATCAATGAATGCCCTGCTTGGGAATGTCACATTACAGATTAGTGGTGGCTGTTGTCCCCAGTTAGGTCTACTGCACGCCACGAGACCCTCATGTCTTATCACCAATGCACTGCTGCCCTCAAAGCTTCCTTGAAAAAATTTAACATTCCCACCGACTCTTGGGAATCCCTGGCCCAAGACCACTCAAAGTGGAGGAGAAGCATCCGAGAAGGCGGCGAACACTTTGAGTCTCTCTGCCAGGAGCACGCGGAAGCCAAGTACGAACAGTGGAAGGAGCGCACGACAAACCAAGCCCCCCACCCACCCGTCCCTCCAACCACCGTCTGTCCCACCTGTGACAGAGACTGTAGATCCTGTCTTGGTCTCATCAGTCACTGAATTCTCATTTTAGTGTGGAAGCAAGTCATTCCCGACTCCGGGGGACAGCCTAAGAAGAACTGCTGCCCTGGGAAAATATATTCTTCGCATTGTGAAAGTTGCCTCTTTTCTCTTTCTCCGCCCCCGCCCCCCCCCCCCCCCCCCCCACCCCTCACATGCTACACTATTCAAGTCGTTGCACAATGGCCTTGTGCTGAGCCAGCAGGAGCTGACTCATCAGTGTTAAATAACACATTAGCACGTTCACAGTCTATGGAACACTTCTCCCTTTTCACACCGAGTGTCATTGTAAGTCCGCGGGTTCGATGCAAGATGGAGTTTCCACCCAACCAGATCCATAAATGCGCCGCATTAATTGGCCAGAGGGAGTAGGTAAAGGCGATGAGGGAATGAAGTTGCTCCAATGTGTACCGGACTCCTTTCTGTTCATTTTTGTTCCACAATTGAGGCAAGCCATTTGTTAATGGTGATGTCACGCCATTGCTGGCAGAGCCTTTGGTTGTCTCGGCCCTACTGTTTGGGATGCCCACCCTAAACATCTCCATTGCGTCCTCTCTCCCATCCCCCCTCCCCCCTCTAGATTCTTGACCTATCTTTGTCATCCATCCCAATCTCGCCCTTCCTAACTCTTGATTTCAGTTCGACCAGGCCAACATCCCCAGCATTGAAGCACTAACCACACTTGATCAGCTCTGCTGAGCAGGCCACATAGTTCGCATGCCAGACACGAGACTCCCAAAGCAAGCACTCTACTCTGAACTCTTTCACGGCAAACGAGCCAAAGGTGGGCAGAGGAAACTTGACAAAGCCTCCCTGAAAAAGTGCCACATCCCTGGCACAAGACCGCCCTAAGTGGAGGAAATGCATCCGGGAGGGCGCTGAGCACCTCGAGCCTCATCGCCGAGAGCATGTAGAAATCAAGCGGAAAGAGCATGCGGCAAACCTGTCCCACCCACCCTTTCCCTCAATGACTATCTGTCCCACCTGTGACGGACTGTGGTTCTCGTATTGGACAGTCCAGCCACCTAAAGACTCATGTTAAGAGTGGAAGCAAGTCTTCCTCAATTCCGAGGGACTGCCTATGATGATGTCTACTTGTGCCGTGGCATGTTTCTTTACATCAGAGGCACGCAAGAAATCCAAGCTATTGACGTGACTTGCTGCCCGAGTATTTCAGATTTATATAAAAAGACCTGGAGGTGTGAAAATTAACAATGAAAAATGGCTCTGCAATAATATGGCTCCAGGGTGACCAAGGCTGGGACCTCAACATTCAGGAAGGATAGACAGAAAGGAAAAGGAGGCGGGGTAGCGTGGCTGGTTAAAGAGGAAATTAAAGCAATAGTAAGGAAAGACATTAGCTTGGGTGATGTGGAATCGGTATGGGTGGAGCTGCGGAATACCAAAGGGCAGAAAACGCTAGCAGGAGTTGTGTACAGGCCATCAAACAGTAATAGTGAGGTTGGGGACAGCATCAAACATGAAATTAGAGATGCGTGCATGGGCGACTTTAATCTACATATAGATTGGGCTAACCAAACTGGTAGCAATACGGTGGAGGAGGATTTCCTGGAGTGTATTAGAGATGGTTTTCTAGACCAATATGTCGAGGAACCAACTAGAGGGCTAGCCATTCTAGACTGGGTGATGTGTAATGAGAAAGGACTAATTAGCAACCTTGTTGTGCCAGGCCCCATGGGGAAGAGTGACCATAATATGGTAGAATTCTTTATTAAGATGGAGAGTGACACAGTTAATTCAGAACTTAAGGAAAGGTAACTTTGATGGTATGAGACATGAACTGGCTAGAATAGACTGGCGAATGATACTTAAAGGGTTGATGGTGGATAGGCAATGGCAAACATTTAAAGATCACATGGATGAACTTCAACAATTGTACATCCCTGTCTGGAGTAAAAATAAAACGGGGAAGGTGGCTCAACCATGGCTAACAAGGGAAATTAGGGATAGTGTTAAATCCAAGGAAGAGGCATATAAATTAGCCAGAAAAAGCAGTAAACCTGAGGACTAGGAGAAATTTAGAATTCAGCAGAGGAGGGCAAAGAGTTTAATTAGGAAGGGGAAAATAGAGTATGAGAGGAGGCTTGCCGGGAACATAAAAACTGACTGCAAAAGCTTCTATAGATATGTGAAGAGAAAAAGATTAGTGAAGACGAATGTAGGTCTCTTGCAGTCAGATTCAGGTGAATTTATAATGGGGAACAAAGAAATGGTAGACCAGTTGAACAAATACTTTGGTTCTGTCTTCACGAATGAAGACACAAATAACCTTAGTACTAAGGGACCGAGGGTCTAGTGAGAAGGAGGAACTGATGGATATCCTTATAAAGCAGGAAATTTTGTTAAGGAAATTGATGGGATTGAAGGCCGATAAATCCCTGGGGCCTGATAGTCTGCATCCCAGAGTACTTAAGGAAGTGGCCCTAGGAATAGTGGATGCATTGGTGATCATTTTCCAACAGTCTATCGACTCTGGATCAGTTCCTATGGACTGGAGGGTAGCTAATGTAACACTACTTTTTAAAAAGAGAGGGAGCGAGAAAACGGGTAATTAGCCTGACATCAGTAGTGTGGAAAATGTTGGAATCAATTATTAAAGATGAAATAGCAGCGCATTTGGAAAGCAGTGACAGGATTGGCCCAAGTCAGCATGGATTTATGAAAGGGAAATTGTGTTTGACTAATCTTCTGGAATTTTTTGAGGATGTAACTAGTAGAGTGGACAAGGGAGAACCAGTGGATGTGGTGTATTTGGACTTTCAAAAGGCTTTTGACAAGGTTCCACACAAGAGATTGGTGTGCAAAATTAAAGCGCACAGTATTGGGGGTAATGTACTGACGTGGATAGAGAACTGGTCGGCAGACAGGAAGCAAAGAGTCGGGATAAACGGGTCCTTTTCAGAATGGCAGGCAGTGACTAGTGGGGTGCTGCAGGGCTCCGTGCTGGGACCCCAGCTATTCACAATATACATTAATGATTTGGATGAGGGAATTGAGTGTAATATCCAAGTTTGCAGATGACACTAAGCAGGGTGGTGGTGTGAGCTGTGAGGAGGATGCTAAAAGGCTGCAGGGTGACTTGGACAGGTTAGGTGAGTGGGCAAATGCATGGCAGATGCAGTATAATGTGGATAAATGTGAGGTTATCCACTTTGGGGGCAAAAATACAAGGGAGAATATTGTCTGAATGGCGGCAGATTAGGAAAAGGGGAGGGGACCTGGGTGTCAAGGTACATCAGTCATTGAAAGTTGGCATGCAAGTACAGCAGGCGGTGAAGAAGGCAAATGGTATGTTGGCCTTCATAGCTAGGGGATTTGAGTATAGGAGCAGGGAGGTCTTACTGCAGTTGTACAGGGCCTTGGTGAGGCCTCACCTGGAATATTGTGTTCAGTTTTGGTCTCCTAATCTGAGGAAGGACATGCAGCAAAGGTTCACCAGACTGATTCCCGGGATGGCAGGACTGACATATGAGGAGAGACTGGATCAACTGGGCCTTTATTCACTGGAGTTTAGAAGGATGAGAGGGGATCTCATAGAAACATAAAATTCTGACGGGACTGGACAGGTTAGATGCAGGAAGGATGTTCCCGATGTTGGGGAAGTCCAGAACCAGGGCACACAGTCTAAGGATACGGGGTAAGCGATTTAGGACTGAGATGAGGAGAAACTTCTTCATTCAGATTTGTTAACCTGTGGAATTCCCTACCGCAGAGAGTTGTTGATGCCAGTTCATTGGATATATTCAAGAGGGAGTTAGATATGGCCCTTATGGCTAAAGGGATCAAGGGGTATGGAGAGAAAGCAGGAAAGGGGTACTGAGGTGAATGATCAGCCATGATCTTATTGAATGGTGGTGCAGGCTCGAAGGGCTGAATGGCCTACTCCTGCACCTATTTTCTATGTTTCTAATCAATACAAGTTCAGTTGCTTTCCTTTTTAACTGTAATAACCTTGTATCATAACTGGCGAGAAGAAAGTATGTAGGATGCAACTATTGCCAACTTGTTCCCCTCTCATCAGCTCTTGCTATTGGCACGGGCTATGTGCCACAGGTTATCCTTATCTGTGGTTTCTCGCGTGACGCACTGTCGTACGCGTGTTGAGAAATCTGGCCACTCGCAGGATCGAGCTTTGTGTATCGTTGTGGTGCCTCAGTTACCCACTTCACTGCTGCCGTTGCTCGTGTTACAGCGCACACGATCTATATTGGTAGTCTAAACATTTGATCCAGCCACAGGGATTATATCGATAGTATTAAAACTCCCACCGCCCCTCGTTTTTGTCCGGTGCTGCCATGTGTTTTATAAAATGGACAGAGCGCTTACTGATCTCTTACACTTTCAACTGAAAATCGATAGCTAGTACGTATGTTGGGTAATTTGAGTCTTGTCATCCTTGGGGAAGGCATTCGGAGGCTATTCTGACTACTGGAGCTGAGTGTACTCCTCCTGAAGCTGAAACAAGTAGACTGCTACTAATCTTTAGCACAGCACACAGTTAAACAAGGCAAGCAGAGGCTGCTCTGTGATTTGAAGTCGGTTTGATGCGGTGGAAATTGAAGTGCGCCATTCACTTGGGAGACTGCAGCCTTGCAGAGTTGGTTTATTTATATCCGTGCCTGGTCTTTTAACAGGTCAGGTTGTATTCTCCTGTTGAGGTGTGCAGTAACAGATTAGTCAAGAGAACTGTGCTGACAGACAGCTCAGTTAGCACAGTTTCCCTTTGGGTGCTTACTGGAAGGTTGCTGCTGGTCCTGAAGCTTGGAATGCTGATGGCGAACTT
The DNA here is from genome assembly GCF_044704955.1 of Pristiophorus japonicus. Lineage (NCBI taxonomy): Eukaryota > Metazoa > Chordata > Chondrichthyes > Pristiophoridae > Pristiophorus > Pristiophorus japonicus. Next base: position 82,215,888 of record NC_091997.1, read on the forward strand.
CTAATTAGTAATCTACCCCTAATTACAGTTGGCACGGTCAAAGGTTTAATGTACTTTGTTGTGTTGATAAACTTGTATTACTGCCCCCTGTTTTCAGTGTGTTGATTGTCTGATGGGGTCAGATCATACTTGGTGACCCTTGTAATGGAAGGGTGTATTTGAAGATTTGGGACCATTATAATCTTGAGTGAAATTAAGGTGGCTGGTAATTGGGATTAGACTGGATGACCTTTTGTTGGCCGGCGCAGTATTAATGGTAAGTACTGCAGGGAATCATTGGATATATTCAAAAGGGAGTTGGATGTGGCCCTTGCGGCGAAAGGGATCAAGGAGTATGGAGAGAAAGCAGGAATGGGGTACTGAAGTTGCATGATCAGCCATGATCATATTGAATGGTGGTGCAGGCTCGAAGGGCGGAATGGCCTACTCCTATGAATTGAATCCGGCCATGGTGATCTGGACTAGTTTCGATCGCCTGGATAGGTCGGAGAGGAATTTTCCCAGAATTTTTCCTCCCTAAATTGGCCTGGGTTTTTATCTTTTTTTGCCTCTCCCAGGAGATCACATGGCTCCAGTTGGGATGGAGTGTAGAATGTTTCAGTGTAAGTGGTGTTGCGGTTGTGTGAGGCGGACTGGTTGGGTTCGGTGCTCTTTGCCTTTCCGTCATTGTTCATAGGTTTATATGTAACTTTCAGGGCTGCTGACCGAGGGCTGTGCGGCTCTTTGTCAGCCAATGTGGACACGGTGGGCTGAAATGGCCGCCTTCTGTGCTGTAAATTTCTATGTTTCTGTACCTCAGTACAGGGCAGCTGGTGTTTTTGCCTTGGGCCATATATTGTAGAACTTCAGAGTCTTGAGTAAAGTTTAAATCCCCATTTCCATTAATTTCCATGTGTCTTGCATTACTGATACTGACATTACGATGACCGCTGTGGCTCAGTGGGTAACTCTCTCGTCTGAGTCAGAAGGTCGTGGGTTCAAGTCCCACTCCAGAGACTTGAGCACAAAATCTAGGCCGACACTCCAGTGCAGTACTGAGGGAGTGCTGCACTGTCGGAGGTGCCGTCTTTCAAATGAGACTTTAAACCGAGGCCCCATCTGCCTGTTTACGTGGACGCAAAAGATCCCATGCCACTATTTTGAGGAGGAGCAGGGGAGTTCTCACCGGTGTCCAGGCCAATATTTATCCCTCAAACACCACTCAAACAGATTCGGATCATTTATCACATTGCTGTTTGTGGAAGCTTGCTGTGCGCAAATTGAATGCCTGCATTACGACAGTGACTACACTTCAAAAGTAAATTGTTGCCTGTAAAGCATTTTGCAAGGTGCTAAATATTGTGTACAAACCAACCCAAAGTATTTAATATATTGAATAATATTGGAGAGGGAACATTAATAACTGATGCTGTAATTGGCTTGGGTTTGGACAGGACTGGAAACTTATTATTCCTATTTATAATATTTCATGAGAGGTAGGGAGGACAGAAAGCGGGTAGGGAGCTGTATTAATAAAGGATTGTATCACTGTGCTGGAGCATAAGGATGTTCTTGGGTATTGTGTTAATAGAGTTTGTATTGATATATTTTAAGGAATGGAAAGATAAATGGTACAATTCTAGTGCATTACTGGCCACCGAACAGTGGAGAGAAGATAAAGGGGAGATTTTGACACTGAGAGATGTGCGAACAAGGCAATAATACTGGGGCATTTTAACAATCCCACGATAGTGTGGGATAAAGGTGGTGGAAGTGGGCAATCCATTTTAGAATGCATCTAAGACTGCTTCCCAGATCAGTCTGTTTATAGTCCCAACTATACAAGCATTTACCTTGATGCAGCTTCGGCAAATGGCTGAAGAGAGTAGGAGAGCAAGACGGAAACAGCGACCACATCATAATTAAGTTCACTGTGAAAATAGAGAAGGGTAGTCCAAGAGTGCTTGACCAAAGGCCAAGTTCATTGAGCCAAGAGGGCTCTGGCTCGAATTAACAGGGCTGAAAAGTTATCAAAACAAGTGGACGGATCAGTAAGGGGCAATCTTCACAAGACGGACAGAGTATACGTTATGGAGCAAAGCGGGATTACAATAAAGCATGAAGCTAAATAAATGGAAACGAAGCAAACTTAAAAAGTGGGCAGTTGATAATCCTGGGCTTAACAACATTGAAGAAAATCATGAGGAATAAAAAATGTATTGGGGAGGTGAAAAGGTTAGAATAAAGAGAATGAGAAGGCGGTTAGCAGATAATATGAAAGGCGATAGTAAAGGTTTTTAGAAGTGTGTAAAAAGTTGAGTTAGGGTAGGGTCACTTGGGGAAAATCTAGTTGTGAAGAATGTATAAAATAAATATCTTGTGCTAATTTTTACCATTGACGGAGATGAGAATGTAGATGTATTAGAGAACAGCTGTTGGAAATAACTATAGGAATCGAAATGGTCTTGATGACAGCAGCTGAGGCTGTTGAAGATGGAGGGGAGTCAGCAGAGATTCAGATCCCAGTGTTACCAATCATCTTTGGGATGTAGGACTGGAGAGCAGCCAATGTCAAATGCTTGTTCAGACAAGGAGCAAGCGGTTAGCTGCTAACTACAGATTAGTTTGTCTAACGTCGACTGTGGGCAAACTCTTTAAAAACCATAATTTCAGGATCCAATTTAATGAGTATTTAGAAATGCATCGGTTAATCAAGAACAGCCTGCATGGAATAAGTGCAAAACTAATTTTGATACATGTTTAAATCTCCTTGAAAGTAATTTGTTCCAACAGTTTTTAAAATTGAGGTTGCTGTGGTGTACAAGTATGAAATAAAGAATGTTTAAAAACAGAGTGTAATAAAACAGCACAATTAACATTATTGCATTGCGGCACATTCTGTGATGTTATCTGGTAATGCATGAAGAAGGGAGATTATAGTTTAAACCGAGACAATTAATGTCTGCTGTTATATTGAATTATAGAGCTGTGGTGCGCTGTGTAAATGACTGACGCTGACAGCGCTCACCGTTATTTATGTGCAAATCGGACAGCAACATTCGGCGAGCCAACGCAGCTAAATGTGAAAATCGAGAATTTGCTGTCCGAGATGCACTGCTCTTCCGTGAGCTGCACAAAAAAATGGCAACTTGCCGTCTGGCTTCTCATTCAAATGCATTGAACGGCATGAAGTTCCTGTACGGATGTCATCGATACGGACTAAGCTAGCCACAAATAGTTACAGCAGGTCAGACAGCATCTGTGGAGGGAGAAACAGAGCTAACGTTTCAGCTCGATGACTGCTCGTCAGAACTGGAAAAAGTTAGAGAACAAAAGGGAAGATCTGTGATAGGTGGAAGGCAGGAGAAATTAAAAGACAAAGGGGATGATGGTACAAGGCAATGGGAGATGGTAATGGGACAAGTAAAGAATCAAAAGATATGTCTAGATAGGGGTTAAATGGCAGAATCATCATCAGCTGCTGTGGGAAAGAGAACAAGACAGGAAAAAAAATTTGGGCAGAGGTTATGGTTTGAAATTGTTGGAACTCAATGTTGAGCCCAGAAGGCCTAAACAAAAGATGGCTCGGTACTGAAAATGAGTGTTTACCTTATTCCTTCAGATTTAAAAAAAAATTAAATAACATTTTGTTCACCTTTTTTTTTCCCTTTGTCTCTTTTAAAATATCTCTTCTTCCAATCTTTCTCCCTCTCTTTATTTTGCTTCTGTATCTGATTTGACATTGAATTCCGATTCTAACTTGCTCTTCCTGGTTCAGACTCTGCCCCGCCCATTGACAATTCTTCAATCTGATTGGTTAAGGCAATTCATGGTTGTTTGCCCTATTTACGCTGGTGCCAGATGCCCTTTAGAATTGTGATGTTTGGCTGACCACTATTTGCCGTGCAAAGACTCATAGAAAGTCTATGGGCAAGTTTGCCGCTCATGGCAAAATCTGGCCCAATGTGTATACAGTCCCTTAGTTAGGTGAATTAATTGGCTTGTAAATGGATTTAGAAATTATCAGTTAATTTCTAGAAAGAGATGTTGTATTTTTGGTGGTTCATAGGCAGTCCCTCGAAACGAGGATGACTTGCTTCCATGCCAAAAAAGGGATGAGTTCACAGGTCTTTTGATGAAGGACCTAATATTCCAGATCCCGAACTACATCCTGAAGGGTGGAAGATGCCAGTGCGAGGATTTTTTTAACGTGGGGTGGCCGTTGCACACCAGCCACCACACGGGCTTGACAGAACTAGGTCTTGGTCCAGTGGCAAGGGTTAACTAAGGCGACTGGAGACCAACTCTGCTGCACGGACCTAGTGCGCACACATATCGCTGTGTGGGCTGGGCCCGTGCTGCCCCTGGGCCCCGAACTCACGCCTCTCCTGGGCCCCGATCACGTCCCTCTACAATCTCTCGCCGCTTCTGCTGTAACTGCCCACTCTCCAATCACCGACCTGGACCTTGACGACGTCCCTCTTCGCAGCCGTCTCCCTCCTGCACCAGCTCGCGCTGTACCTTGCTGTAGTACACCACCACGCTGCTTATGGCCCTGACCTGCCGCTGATGGTCTCTCGCAGGTCGGGAGCTGCTCATGGTTCAATTTAACTCTCTGGGTTTTTGGTTGGAGATTTTGTGTGAGCTGGACTGAATGTATGCGTACACCAATATTCCCTGCACTTTATGCTGTGTGGCTGCTTCTATTAATGCACGGTCCCGTTCAATTTCTGCGCATGCACGGTATATACAATGTAAAAGCCGGTGAGTAGCCTGCGTAGAACCTCTCAGATTATTGCGCGCCTTAGCGGGAACATTGATATAGGCGTGTGTGATTGGGAGCTGCATGGGATCTGAGCGATTTGTGATCTTCGATGGTACCGTTAACAGTCAGATATTACACGTGTTGCAAGAGCCGGGAATACTGCACCATCTAATGTGGAGTAGATTGTTCTGGTGATGTGGAGTTCTGTTCCTTTGAGGATACAAAGTCTAATTGTCAAGTGCATGATCCTCGGGTGATTCACCGTTTAATTGTCTGGTCAGGAAATTAAACAAATTGAATCCGGAGCCTACGGTTATTAAGGGCTCAGTGAATCGGAATGGTGTCTCGTGTGCAGCTACATTTGAGTAACACACTCTTGTATATGTTGTGTGATGTCTCTGTATACAGAAATACTGTGTTTAATGTTTTACCATAATGCTCGAGCAGGGGAGTTATCCCCAGTGTCCTGGACAATATTTATCCCTCAACCAACACCACTAAAACAGATTATCTGGTCATTATCACATTGTTGTTTGGGAGCTTGCTGTGCACAAATTGGCTGCCGCGTTTCCTACATTACAAGTGACTACACTTTCAAAATGTAATTTATTAGCTGTTGAGTGCTTTGAGACATCCTAAGATTGTGAAATGTGCTATATAAATGCAAGTTCTTTAAGATTTGGGGTGACATAGAAACATATAAATTAGGTGCAGGAGCAGGCCATTCGGCCGTTCGAGCCTGCACCGCCATTCAATAACATCATGACCGATCATTCAACCTCAGTACCCCTTTCCTGCTTTCTCTCCATACCCCTTGATCCCTTTGGCTGTAAGGGCCATATCTTTTGAATATTTCTAACGAACTGGCCTCAACTTTCTGCAGTAGAGAATTCCACAGGTTAACCACTGAGTGAAGAAGTTTCTCCTCATCTCGGTCCTAAATGGCTTACCTCTTATTCTTAGACTGTGACCCCTGGTTCTGGAACTTCTCAGCAATGGGAATATTCTTCCTGCCTCTAACCTGCCCAATCCCGTCAGAATTTTATGTTTCTATGAGATCCCCTCTTATTCTTCTAAACTCCAGTGGATACAAGCCCAGTTGATCCAGTCTCTCCTCATATGTCAGTCCTGCCATCCCGGGAATCAATCTGGTGAACCTTCGCTGTACTCCCTCAATAGCAAGAATGTCCTTCCTCAGATTAGGGGACCAAAACTGAACACAATATTCCAGGTGTGGCCTCACCAAGGCCCTGTACAACTGCAGTAAGACTTCCCTGCTCCTATACTCAAATCCTCTAGCTATGAAGGCCAACATGCCATTTGCCACCTTCACCGTCTGCTGTACCTGCATGCCAAACTTCAATGACTGACGTACCATGGCACCCTTGTCTCGTTGCACCTCCCCTTTTCCTAATCTGTCACCATTCAGATAATCTGTCTTCCTATTTTTGCCACCAAAGTGAATAAACTCACATTTATCCACATTATACTGCATCTGCCATGTCCACTCACCTAACCTGTCCAAGTCATCCTGCAGCCTCATAGCATCCTTCTCACAGCTCATACCGCCACCCAGCTTAGTGTCATCTGCAAACTTGGAGATCTTCCACTCAATTCCTTCATCTAAATCATTGATGTGTATTGTAAATAGCTGGGGTCCCAGCACTGAGCCCTGCGGCACCCCACTGGTCACTGCCTGCCATTCTAAAAAGGACCCTATATTCCGACTCTGCTTCCTGTCTGCCAACCAGATTTCTCTCCACGTCAATACATTACCCCCAATACCATGTGCTTTCATTTTGCACACTAACCTCTTCTGTGGGACCTTGGCAAAAGCCTTTTGAAAGTCCAAATTCACCACATCCACTGGTTCTCCCTTGTCCACTCTACTAGTTAAATTGTTCTGTAGTAAGAGAAAGAAAGATTTGCAGTTATACAGCGCCTTTCACAACCTCTGATTTGTAATTGAAGTGCCAGTTTAGATTATATGCTCAAGTCTCTGGAGTGGGATTTAAACACGAAACTTTGCTTTGTTTGCAACTAGCTGGTATCTTCAGTGCAGTAATGAGAGCGTACTGCATTTTCGGAGGGGCAGTAGTGAGTGCGTGCTGCATTGTCAAAGGGGCAGTACTGAGGGAGTTTGTGCATTGTTGGGGGGAGGGGGGCAGTACTGAGGGAGCGCCGCAATGTCGGAGGGGCAGTACTGAGGGAGCGCCGCATTGTCGGAGGGGCAGTACTGAGGGAGCGCCGCATTGTCGGAGGGGCAGTACTGAGGGAGCGCCTCATTGTCGGAGGGGCAGTACTGAGGGAGCGCCGCATTGTCGGAGGGGCAGTACTGAGGGAGCGCCGCATTGTCGGAGGGGCAGTACTGAGGGAGCGCCGCATTGTCGGAGGGGCAGTAATGAGGGAGCGCCGCATTGTCGGAGGGGCAGTAATGAGGGAGCGCCGCATTGTCGGAGGGGCAGTACTGAGGGAGCGCCGCATTGTCGGAGGGGCAGTACTGAGGGAGCGGCGCATTGTCGGAGGGGCAGTACTGAGGGAGCGGCGCATTGTCGGAGGGGCAGTACTGAGGGAGCGCCGCATTGTCGGAGGGGCAGTACTGAAGGAGTGCTGCATTATTGGAATGTCTGCTCAGGTGGACAAAAAAAATCCCAAAACACTTTGTGGTTAAGTCATCTCCCAGTGTCCTGGCTTGCACTCCTCCCTCAGCCAGTGTCGTTGCTGTGTGTGGGAATTTGAAGTGTGCAAATTGGCATCTACCCAACAACAGTGACTGTACCTCAAAAGCAATTGTCTTCAAAGAGCTTTGAGACGTCCTGAGGATATAATAGGAGCTATAGAAATGCATCGTCCATTCTTTAAATATACTGAAATGATTTTTGTACCAAATCCTGATGCTCCTATTTGCCGATTTATTACTGAAATGTTAGTTTAGCGATGAATGCAGAATCATCATATTAAGTTGCTTTTCTTAAAATATCTTAAATAAATTGTAAATAGTATAGTCCTACATTACAACAGTGACTACACTCCAAAAGTACTTCAGTGGTGCTTTGGGATGTCTGGTGGCCGTGAAAGGCGCTCTATAAATCCAAGTCTTTCTTGATTAACTCTGACTTAGACTAGAAACATAGAAAATAGGTGCAGGAGAAGGCCATTCGGCCCTTCGAGCCTGCACCACCATTCCATATGATCATGGCTGATCATGCAACTTCAGTACCCCATTCCTGCTTTTTCTCCATACCCCTTTAGCCGTAAGGGCCACATCTAACTCCCTTTTGAATATATCTAACTAACTGGCCTCAACAACTTCCTGTGGTAGAGAATTCCACAGGTTCACAATTCTCGAGTGAAGAATTTTCTCCTCATCTCTGTCCTAAATGGCTTACCCCTTGAATTAGGCATTTCTTAATGTAGCAAAGCACAAAAGGGCTTGTGTTTTGCCACATTGGTAAGGGCCCAATTCAATTTGAACTCTTCAGAGTTATACGACTGTCTTGCACTGTACTGCAAATCCTGTCTCTGGCACACCAAAGGCAGAAATATCCTTCTAGAATGAGTTCACCAGAGCAAGACTTTGTTCTGGGAGGGCTGATGGGGAAATGGTGAGTCTTTGTGCCATAATAAACTTGAACCTTGTAGATGGGGAGGGAGTGGAACTCTATATGGGTAGGAACTTGCTGAGTAAGGGCCAATAGGGAGCCACTCTGGTAGAACAAAGTTGTGAAGAAAAATTCTGTCCTAACATGGATGGGATTCTTTGTACTGGAATAGATTCTCACTTTGCAGTTCTGTACAAGGGCAGATTTATTTCACACCCACCATATACACTCCCAGTGGAGGTCCAGTGCCAACTCCAGCATCGGTTGTATAATCATCATCATCGGCAGTCTCTTGAAATCGCAGAAGACTTGTTTCCACTCTGAGTTCTCAGGTGACTGAACTGTCCAATATGGGAATTACAGTCTCTGTCACAGGTGGGACAGTCGTTGAAGGAAAGAGTGGGTGGGACTGGTTTGCCGCACGCTCTTTCCGCTGCCTGCGCTTGGTTTCTGGATGCTCTCGGCGACGAGACTCGGTGCTCAGCGCCCTCCCGGATGCACTTCCTCCACTTAGGGCGGTCTTTGGCCAGGGACTCCCAGGTGTCGGTGGGAATGTTGCACTTTATCAAGGAGGCTTTGAGGGTGTCCTTGAAACGTATACTGTTGCTGTATCGGTGCTTAGTCAAGATGGCAGGCAGACTGTTCTTCTCATTTCCATTCTTGAGACTGTTGGAAATGAACCCAAGTTGATTCTCCTATCTTCTTCCTTTGGAGTAATTTCTAGTCTTTATCCTATATGCCTCCCCTACTGGATGGCTCAAGTCAGAAACCAGACATGTAACATTGCTAGTACGTGGCTGTATCCCACCCCATTAAAGCTGTTCCGTACGGCAGGTGTATCCAAGAGCCCCTGTGACGTGGTCCTCGGAGCTCCTACTAGTTCTGTGCATAGTGAGTTCAGCAATTTTGGAATTCCCCTCCTAAACTTCCCGGATCTGTAAGATTGGAGAAAGCAGCTCCTTGTTTGGTGGGTTTTGATCAATCAGGAGGCAACCTTTACCAATTCCCCATGTCTGCGAACTTGCAATCATCCGGCCCCTCTCTTTTAAGCCTTGTAATGGAGAGATTCTTGCTTTTGTATGTGGAGTCTTGCTTTCTTTGTATCTGGGGGTTTTAGTGTGTACTGGAATCTTATTTTCTGAGGGTTGGAGTCAAGGTACTGTTTAATCTTGTACGGTCCTCTCGTTGATGTTGACTTGCAACTGACACCCTGGCTCCAGCAGGTTGGACATACCTGCCAGAGAGTCACCCTATTTTTGCAGCTTCTGATGGTTCTGCAGGACATGCACTAGTTCTAGTGCAGGTGCTGGTTGAACCGGGTCAGTCATTCCTCAGGATGCTGTCCCCTTGAACCCTTTGGAGTCCCAGATGTTCCTTACAGCTCGAGGAAAACAAAGAATTGTGTTGCAGTTGAGCTGTACATATTTTTAAGAAGAACTTTTGTAGCTGTAGGGTTCGATTCTTAATGTCAGATTTAATCTCTTGTTCTGAGAGATGCAATGGGAAATAGCCTTTGGGACCAGGTTGGCTCCTTGCCAAGTCTAAAGCATCAGAAATGTCAATTTTACACTTTCTTCAGAAGTGTTAACCGTGGCTCTGAGTCAGAAGGTTGTGGGTTCAAGTCCCACTCCAGAGACTTGAGCACAACAATCTAGGCTGACACTCCAGTGCAGTGCTGAGGGAGTGCCGCACTGACAGAGGTGCCGTCTTTCGGATGAGACATTAAACATCTGCGCGCTTAGGTGGACGTAAAAGATCCCAGGGCACTATTTCGAAGACGAGCAGTGGAGTTATCCCCGGTGTCCTGGCCAATATTTATCCCTCAATCAACATAACAAAAACAGATTATCTGGTCATTATCACATTGCTGTTTGTGGGAGCTTGCTGTGAGCAAATTGGCTGCTGCGTTTCCCACATTACACCAGTGACTGCACTTCATTGGCTGTAAAGTGCTTTGGGACGTCCTGTGTTGGTGAAAGGCGCTATATAAATACAAGTCTGAGCAATCTGGAATGGTTATGGGAAAATTCCAGGAGATGGGAGATTTGCCAAGAGTGTGGGGTGAATGCTTTCAAACTGAACAGCACGAGTCCTTTCTGGAATCCAGGGTAAATAATCAATTGAAGGACTTCCTTTGACCTCAGCCTGGAACTGATGTGCCCTCCATGCAGTGCACTGTCTGCGGAAATAGATGGTGAAATCAGCTGAGCTTATCCGGTCAGGAACTAGAATTTTGTCTTTTAAAATCAAGGAAATTTATATTCCTTCCAAATAAACTTTTTTAAAAGAAAAAGGAAACTTTTTTTTTTTTGTCGGTCTCTTTTTTGTCTCTGCCTGTGTTTGTCTCCTTGTTTGCCTGTGGTCTGTCTCTGCCTTTATCTGTGTAACACAGTGAGTATATATACGAATTGGGAGCAGGAGTAGGCCATACGGCCCCTTGAACATGCTCCGGCATTCAATAAGATCATGGCTGATCTTCTACCTCGACTCTAATTTCCTGCCCGATCTCCATATCCCTCGATTTCCCCTAGATCCAAAAATCTATCGATCCCAGCCTTGAATATACTCAACGACTCAGCATCACAGCCCTTTGGGGCAGAGAATTCCAAAGATTCACAATCTCCTGAGGGATGAAATTCCTTCTCATCTCAGTCTTAAATGGCTGACCCCTTATCCTGAAACTATGGCCACTAGTTCTAGACTCTCCAGCAGGGGAAAGATCTGTGTTGAGCGTTTATACTTCAGCTTACTGTTGAGCTGTTAATCAGATGGTTTGCAACTCCTGGTCTGTGTGTAATATCAGCTGATTTGAAGAACGTTTGATGATTCCCCCCACCAGGGTGAGTCTATATTAAGGTGCAGCAAGCACATTTCCACGTAGGGTAATGGTCAATTCTTGGGTTTACTCATGTTACGGGCAGGTTATAAAAAAGGTATAGCTTCCAGACCATAACGGACAGCAACTGCTGTTGGACCATTGAGAGAGAAGACTCTTGTATAAAAACAGTGATGTAACAATGGACATTTTCCAATTGTCAAACTTTTTGACCCCATTAAAACTGAGCACCTACTTATTTACCTCGAGGGCTCAGATCAAAGGATCGCCCATCGGTAAGTCTCCCCTAACGTACTTGCAGTGCACTGCTGGTATTTGTGAAACTTGGAGGGTGCACAACGATGCCTCGTCCAGAGGGATACCATTCACAAAGTAGGCTAATTAGATCCAGTTTGCCAGCTTTAAGCCGCTTTTGTACAGGTGGATTCCGGGAGACTAGTGTCCACAAGCTCACTGACGTTGCTAAATCCGGTGGCTGATTCACATCTATGATAAACTGGATGTACAAGGCTTCCACTGTGGCGAGGGAGCCGGATTTAGCCCCACCATTGGCGATCATTCCTTCATTCACCTAGGCTCCACTCTTTAGAATTTCCATCCGAAACCCCTCCACTTGCCTTGCTTCCTTTTAAGAATCTCCTTAAAACCAACCTCCCTTGACCAAGATTTTGGTCATCCAACTTAATATCTCCTTCGGCTCAACATCTTTTTAAAAAAAAAAAAAAAAAAATTGATTACACTCCTGTGAAGTGCCTTGGCTCGGTTCGTGCGCTCTCGCCTCCAGAGTCAGAGGGTTCAGGCCCCACTCCAGAGACTTGAGCAGAAAATCTAGGCTGATACTCCGGTGCTGTTTGAAGACCAGGCCCTCAAAACTGTCACCAAGCTCATGGTCTACAGGGCTGCAGTAATACCTACCCACCTGTGTGGCTCAGAGACATGGACCATGTACAGTAGACACCAAGTCGCTGTAGAAATGGCACCAACGATGTCTCCGCAAGATCCTACAAATCCCCTGAGAGGACAGATGCACCGACATTAGCGTCCACGACCCGACCAATATCCCCAGCATTGAAGCACTGACCATACTTGATCAGCTCCGCTGGACAGGTTACATTGTTCGCATGTCAGACACGAGCAAGCACTCTACTTTCTCATTTCTACATTTCTCCCCGGTGTCCTGATTTATCTCTCAAACAACATCACTAAAACAGATTATTTGGTCATGATCACATTGCTGTTTGTGGTCAATTTGGCTGCCCCGTTTCCTGCATTACAACAGTGACTACACATTAAAAACGCACTTAATTGGCTGTAAAGTGGTTTAGGACAAGCTGGAGAGGGATTTGAACCCACATCCTCTGACTCAGAGGAGGATGAGCCAGAGCTGACATGAGTGTTTCACCAGTCCTGCGATGTACTGTTACTAAGTACTCTGCGGATGGGGTTGGGTGGATTGGCTGGGGGTGGGAGGTGGAGGAAATTAACATCGGTTGCGTCCCCTGAGGCATAGGCTGATGGGTGGCAGTGCCCATGGCCATTAACTGCCCACTGTTCCGACTGCTCGAGGCTCCCATGAGAAGTTGCAAGTTACGCGAGGGAGGAGCTAGTTGCAGTTGAATGAATTCTAAACTTGCGATTTCATTAATTGCTTTGCACAAGTGTTTTGTGTCTTTAACAGTGCCCCTCTTGTATTCCTGAAGAATTTTCGCCCCCTCCCCTATTGGCATATGCCTTGGGCATAAAATAATGGTGCTGTATGCTTTGATTGACTGACGATCTTCAGCGTCCCACGTGTTTAGAAGGACTGTTTGCTGCCCGGGCAACTATTGTACTGTCCTGGTAACCCAGCTAACCATCATTACCTCATCGATGCACAAAGAGCATCCCAAGTTGCAGTGCTAGTGTTGCCATAGTTACATAGGTACCCAAGATGGGCATCTTCCAACACAAGCTCTTTCTGTGGAGCGAGAAGGGGAGGGACATTGGGTGATTAATTTCCTAAATGTCAAATAATTAACCTGATGAGTATTACCCATTCCTCTTCTCTAGTTTGAGGCGTCCAAGTCTTTTGTCTTTGAGCTATTTAACTTCAGGGGCCTCAGAGAAGGTTTAAAGCTCTGCAGCCTATTAAACTGCCGGAACCTTAAGTTACAGACACTAACGGATCTTGGTATTATGATTTAGGATTTGTCTGCCAATGCGGGAGCAACGTGAACAGCTCTTTACAAACTTCCTAGGGCCACAAACGGCCAATAAAAAATATACAAACAAATATCAGAGTATTGCCTGGACTTCAAGGGCTAGATTAGTGGGGTTCCGGGTGAGGGGGTCACAATGGCCAACTGTCTTGGTACCCTTACTCCATATTGTTTTCTGTCTTGCGATCTCCATGCAAATGTTTTTGGCAAATTTCACCCACAGAAGATTTAGATTTTTGGATTAGCTTCAAATCCTAAGTAATTCTCTAATCTGATCTTCTCCAAATAAACTTTTCTCCGGCTTACAATGTTTACAGTGCAGTGTGAGTCAGCGTTTCTGCATTTCACGCACATGCACCACGTGACTAACCCTGCAAGGACCAAAGGCAGTGGACTTGGCAGCTCTAAGTCACTTATTCCTTTGGCAGCGGAAGGGGAAGCCGGTATTTTCTCCCATCGTGAGGCTGGAAGAAGGGGTTTGCTGGGTCTTCCCACGGGCACGTCGCCATTGCATGAATGGGGGAAAAAGGCAGCTCCTCTCAGTCACTTGTCCCCATGGAGGTGGGAGTATTTTAACTCGTTCCCGGTAGCTATGGGCATCTCTGGCAAGGCCAGCATTTATTGCCGATTCCTAATTTCACTTGAGAAGGTGATGTTGAACCGCTGCAGTCCATGTGGTGAAGGTGCTCCCACAGCGCTGTTGGGGAGGCAGTGCTGGGATTTGTCCCAGCGCCGATGAAGGAGCGGCCGATATATTTCCAAGTCAGGATGATGTGTGACTTGGAGGGGAACTTTGGAGGTGGTGGTGTTCTCGTGCGCCTGCTGCCCTTGTCCTTCTAGGTGGTATCTGTCCCACCTGTGACAGAGTCTGTGGCTCTTGTATTGGACTGTTCAGCTACCAAAGAACTCGCTTCAGGAGTGGAGGCAAGTCTTCCTCGATTCCGAGGGACTGCCTATGATGAGGTGGTGGAGGTCGCGGGTTTGGGAGGTGCTGCCGAAGAAACCTTGGTGACCTGCTGCAGTGCATCTTGTAGTTGGTGCACACTGCAGCCACGGTGGAGGGAGTGGATGTTTAAGCTGGTGGATGGGTTGCTATTAGCTGCTTCCTAATTAAATGTGCAGTCCTGGTGCAAATTTTCCATTTCCCTGAATTCATGTTTTCACAGCTCAACATACTATGTGTGGCTTTGTTTAATCCCCACCAAACACAACACATCCTTTTATATGGAATGCAGTCCTGATTTGCGAGAGTTTTTTGTTAATGTTGGTTCAGTAATGTTCTCCTGGGTTTTCGTTTAGGATTGGAAGTTGGCTGTGGCTCCCACTAAACTGTTGGAGTGGGCGATGGTACAACTGCAGTAAATCGGGCATCTGTTCTCTGCAGTGTAAAGAACTCCTGACCCAAGCAGACTGTCTCTTGGCAAATGAGTGCTGTGTTTGCTAGGACTGACAGCCTGGTGTTCAGAGAGAACTTGTCTGATGTTTTTAAACCCCTGCTCCAACTGGATTTCTAAAGATTCTGCTTCCAAAATAAAATGAGGACACTGGGAGTTAGTGCAGACGGTTTGGATAAATCTCCTCTCTTTGCTGTTTGTAACAGTTTTCTGTGAAAGGATTTTGTGGAATCTCATCTCATTTTCTGTTCGGTTTGGGTGCACAGCATAGCCTAATTGTCAGACCTCACAAATGGCTTGATTGGAGGCTAGAGCATATTGGGGCAGTGTGGGGTGAGCGTTGCTCTGCATGTAACCTGTGGAGCTTAAGGCTTCATGTTGGGGCAGTGTTGCCCGGAGCATTATTCTGCATCTAAACCGTACTGTATCTGATGTGAAAGGCTTATTAATGACGCATAGAAATCAGTAATTCAGCCCCTCGAGCCTGTTTTGCCATTCAATTAGATCATGGCTGATCTGTACTTTAGTGATCTAGTAAATTGCTGCGTAAAACTGGATCCTTGAATCCAAATCACGACATTCTTCACTTTAAGCATGAAAATAACCATTCGCGATTGCTCAGACTTGCATTTGTATGGCGCCTTTCACGACCTCGGCACTTCCCAAAGCGATTTACAGCAGGTGAAGTACTTTTGAAGTGTAGGTTGTAATATAAGAAACACAGCAAAAACTCCCACAAACCGCAATGTAATAATGACCAGATAATGTTTTTTTGTGATGTTGATTGAGGGATAAATATTGGCCAGGACACCGGGGATAACTTCCCTGCTCTTCTTTGATATAGTGCCATGAGATCTTTTATCTCCACCTGAGAGAGCAGACGAGGCCTCAGTTTAATGTCTCATCCGAAAGACAGCACTGCACCGGAGAGTCAACCCAGGTTTTTGTTCTCTGGTCTTTGGAGTGGGGCTTGAACCCATGACTTTCTGACTCAAGTGAGAGTGCTACTAATCAAATCAAAAACACAGTCTTTCTAGGCGGGCAGCAGTGTTCTCATAAGTAGCACCCGGAGCCATTCTAGGTGTAATTCAGAGGCCATGGTAAGTCTACTCCCACGTTGAACCTTCCTTATCCGGAACCCTCGGGACCTGGCCTTTTCTGGATAAGGGATTTTTCCGTATGAGGGCTGTCACGTTAAATTGAACGGTACAGGTGCTGAGCAAGGGGATATCTGGGCTGGCTAGCTTGGGACTGGGAGTGCGGCAGAGAGATCATGCGGTGGATCACAGGATTAGGCAATTGCAGGAGTCGGCAGCGAGGGAGGACTTCAATTTGTTCATGTCGGAGTTCTGTGCATGCGCCACCCGTTGGCTGGGAATGGTTCTGGATGAGGGGTGGTTCCGGATAAGGGAGTTCTGGATAAGGGAGGTTCAACCTGTAATAAACAAATGGAACAAACATTAGCATATTACGAGCTGACATTTCAGTGCAGTAATGAGCGAGATGCAGCAGGGTAGGAGGTGCTGTCTTTCGATTGAGATGTTAAACTGAGGCCATATATTCCTTGTTCAGGTGGATGTTAAAGATCCCATGACACTATTTGAAGAATGAGTTCTCCAGGAATCCTGGCCTTCACTTATCCCTCAACGAACACCTCAAAAATCAGATTAACTGGTCGTATATCATTATACGAGGACCTTGTTGTGTACAAATTGGCTGCCATATTTGCCTACAAAAGAGTAACTGCATTTCAGAAGTGCATCAAACATATCAATTCTTTATTCTCTGGATACTTTTCAATCCACCAGAACGTTTTTTTTAATGGTTTGGTGCTCAAAATTGCATACCGTATTCTAAGCAGCCGGCCTGGACTTAATAATCTGGAGACCTGAGCTCAATTAGCACAGCAGCCGTGGAATTTAAATTTAGTTAATTAAATAAATCTGGAATTAAAAAGCCATTGTCAGCAATGGTGAGCATGAAATTTACCAGATTGTTGTAAAAACCCAGCTGGTTCACTAATGTCCTTTAGGGAAGGAAATCTGCAGCCCTTGCCTGGTCTGGCCTATATGTGACTCCAGACCCACAGCAATGTGGTTGACTCTTAACTCCTCTGAAATGGCTGAGCGAGACACTCAGTTGTAACAAACCGCTACAGCAAACCATAAGAATAAAAAAAAACAGACGGACCACCCGGCATCGACCTCTACACTGGCTTCGGACACAACAACGGCACACCCAGCCCAATCGACCCTGCAAAGTCCTCCTCACGAACATCTGGGGACTTGTCCAAATTGGGAGAGCTGTTCCACAGACTAGTAAAGCAACAGCTTGACATAGTCATACACTCGGAATCATACCTTTCAGCCAATATCCCAGACTTCTCCTACCATCCCTGGGTATGTCCTGTCCCACCGGCAGGACAGGAGTGAGTGGCTCTGGAACTCCTCATCAGGTCTTGTGGCTTCAGGTCAAGCATGGGCAAGGAAATCTTCTGCTGAATACCACCTACCGCCCTCCCTCTGCTGATGAATCAGTACTCCTGAATGTTGAACAGCACTTGGTAGAAGCACTGAGGGTAACAAGGGCAAAGAATGTACTCTGGGTGGGGGACTTCAACATCCATCACTAAGAGTGGCTCGGTAGCACCACTACTGACCGAGCGGCCGAGTCCTGAAGGACATAGCTGCCAGACTGGGCCTGTAGCAGGTGGTGAGGGAACCAACATGAGGGAAAAACCTAATTGACCTCATCCTCACCAATCTACCCGTCGCAGATGCAACTGTCCACGACAGCATTGGTAGCAGTGATCACCGCACTGTCATTGTGGAGACGAAGTCCCGTCTTCACACTGAGGACACCCTTCATTGTGTTGTATGGCACTATCACCGTGCTAAATGGGATAGATTCAGAACAGATATAGCAGCTCAAAACTGGGCATCCATGAGGCTCTGTGGGCCATCAGCAGCAGAGAATTGTATTCCACCACAATCTGTAACCTCATGGCCTGGCAGGTTCCCTCACTCTACCATTACATCAAGCCAGGGAACCAATCCTGATTCAATGAGGAGCGTAGAAGAGCATGCCAAGAGCAGCACCAGTTGTACCTAAAAAAATGAGGTACCAACCTGGGGAAGCTACAACACAGAACTACATGCGTGCTTAAACAGCGGAAGCAGCATGCTATAGAGAGGGCTAAGTAATCCCACAATCAACGGATCAGATCAAAGCTCTGCTGTCCTGCCACATCCAGTCGTGAATGGTGGTGGACCATTAAACAACTAACGGGAGGAGGAGGCTCCGTGAATATCCCCATCCTCAATGATGGAGGAGCCTAGCACGCAAGCGCAAAAGGCGAGGCTGAATCGTTTACAACCATCTTCAGCCTGAAGTGCCGAGTGGATGATCCATATCGGACTCCTCCTGAGGTCCCCAACATCACAGAAGCCAGTTTTTAGTCAATTCGATTTATTCCATGCGATATTAAGAAGTGGCTGAGTGTACTGGATACAGCAAAGGCTATGGGCCCCGACAACATCCCGCTGTCTTGCTCAAGACTTGTGCTCCAGAACTAGCCGCGCCTCTAACTAAGCTGTTCCAGTACAGCTACAACACTGACATCTACCCAACAAGATGGAAAACTGCCCAGGTATGTCCTGTCCACAAAAAGCAGGAAAAATCCAATCCGGCCAGTTACCGCCCCATCAGTCTACTCTCCATCAGCAAAGTGATGGAAGGTGACGTTAACAGTGCTATCAAGTGGCACTTACAATAACCTGCTCACAGATGCCCAGTTTGGGTTCCGCCAGGACAACTCGGCTCCAGACCTCATTACAATCTTGGTCCAAACATGGACAAAAGAACTGAATTCCAGAGGTGAGGCGAGAGTGACTGCCCTCAACATCAAGGCAGCATTTGACCAAGTGTGGCATCAAGTGCCCTAGTAAAACTGAAGTTAATGGGAATCTGGGGGAAAACTCTCCACTGGCTAGAGTCGTAACCAAATCTATTTTTTTTCAACTTTTGGCAATGGACATCCATCCTTTGTGTACAAGTCCACATATTTATCCATATTAAGTTCCATTTGCCCTTTCACTAATTTACCTAGCTTTGAATGTTATTGATGCCATAAAACATTTATCACTTGGTCTCATGTGCTAACATAAGGGTTAAGGATCCTTTCCCCAAATTAATTATAAACTGTGTTGGGCTTCAAAATAAATCCTTGCTTTGAATTGTCTTGTAGACAAAAATCTGGCCACTTCTTGTCTGTGCAATGTGGCTACATATTTTGTTGAGCGTGGTGGATTTTCATTGGTATGAACACATCTTCCTTGCAGTCTTTTCAGTCATCATAGAAACATAGGCCCCAAGTTTCCACATGATTTGCTCCTGATTTTTAGGAGCAACTGGTGGAGAACGGAGTATCTTAGAAATCGGAATTCTCCACATTTAAGTTTTCTGCAGTTCTGGTCAGGTAGAACAGTTTCACTTTTGAACAGAATTTTTTTTTCAAAAGGGGGCGTGTCCGGCCACTGATGCCTGATTTGAAAGTTTCCACAGTGAAAACGTACTCTAAACTAACTTAGAATGGAGCAAGTGAAGATTTTTGTAGGCTTGAAAAAACCTTGTCTACACATTAAAAAATCAGGCGCAGGTTACAAATTAGGTGTACGGAACGAGGTGGGGGAAGGGGGAAGGGAAGTCATTAAATTCTACAATAAATCCTTAGTTATACTTATACAAATATTATACAAATAAATCCAACCTGAATAAACATAAGCAAAGAAAAGATTAAATAAACCATGTGCCTACCTGTGTGAAAGTGCTTCAGGCAGGCCTTTCAGGCAGCGGTTTCCTGACGGCTGGGGAGAGGAGAGGAGAGGGCTGCAGGAAGCCTCATTGCTTCAGGCAGCCGTTCCCGACGGGCCCGACCGACGGCAGGGGGTGGGGGGGGAGGCAGAGGAACGCTGCAGAAAGCCTCATTGCTTGAGGCAGCCGTTGGCCGTCAGGCCCGACGGACGGCAGGGTGAGAAAGCTGCAAGAAGCCTCAGTGCTGATCATGGAAGGGCAATGTGGTTTTATTTTAAAAATGTTAAAAATTGAACAGCTACAAAGAATTTGAATAGTCTCAAACAAGTGCATGTGTCCCGTTTATCACAGTCTATCTTTAATTACAGAATGCACTCCCTCACCCTCACACACAGAAATATCAAGAAAATTAAAATATAAGCCTTTGCAAGGGTTCAATAAACAAATTTTCACTTTTTCTGCAGCACTTTTTAAAATGGCCGAGTGCCAATGTTTTTTTCTTCACTGCGCGAACGCTCCAATGCGCACGCGCAGGGTTGCCGGCACGAAAAAACTCATTTAAATTGTACCCGCCCCCTCCTACTTTCAAAATCGGCGCGAGTGGTAGGCTCCGCCCCCTGTGCGCCGCGCCAAGCAGACATCGAGCTGCAAAGCGCTCGAGAATAGCGTGTTTTATTTTCAGGCGCCGTTTTCGGCGCGAAAAACGGGCGCCCAGCTCGGAGGGGCGCCTGTTTTGCCGCATGTGGAAACTTGGGGCCATAGAATCATGTTGAACTTTCCTGTGTACTTTTCTGAAAATGTGATTGCTTTCCTTGAATGCAAGTTTGTGGCGAGTTCCCACTTGAATCTGTTTGCCTCTTAATGGGGAGGGGGATCTAATTCTACAAGGATAAGATACTCTTGCCGAATTTTCCCACTTCCATTTGAACTTTTAGCATTTATTGTTTTTAAGAATTTATTGTCACTGCATCAATCCATGTCAGATAGCACAACCTTTTATTGGCTGACTACAGTCTGTGAAAGCCCGGCACAGGAACGATGGGCCAAATGGCCTCCTGTGCTGTATCATTCTATTGGCTGTGAAAAGGCCTAGGTACTCCCGAGGACTGGAAAAGTAAGTTTGTTCCTTCATTCTTCAAAGGTCAGTGAAATAATATCAGCAGACATATTCCAGATCCCAACAGAGCAGCACACATTAATTGAAACCCCTGCCCCTATATATTTTTTCTCTTTCACTGTTGATGCTGCCATTTCCATTTGCACCTTATCTAGACTTATCTTTTTTCTTAACTTGTCCCATTACCATCTTCTTTTGCCTCACACCATCATCCCTTTTGTCTCTCCAATCTCTTCTGCCTATCACAGACCTTCCCTTTTATTCTTTCCTCCTTCCCCCTTTCCCTGCCCCTGCACTTGCTTAAAAACCTGTTAAATCTCTAACTTTTTCCAGTTCTGACGAAGGGTTATCGACCTGAAACGTTAACTTTCTTTCTCTCTCAGGTGCTGAGATTTCCAGCATTTTCTGTTTTTATTTCAGATTTCCAGCATCTGCAGTATTGTGCTTTTTTTCTTTAATGCACATTAATCTTTGACTTGGAGAACCATGTTACTGGGGTATTGAACTAGTGATGGGCTTTACGCGAGATTTTCTTTGCGCTGGTGACATGTCTGACTTGTAAGATGCAGCTTTATTCTCACCATCCTTGTTAGTTCCCAATGCACTTGGTTCCTGAATTTGGTGGTACATTTTGGGGTAGGCAAGAGTAAGATATTACCCAAAAGAAAGGATCAGGGCAAGTTACTCAATGCTGCCTTTATTTGTGTTCCACCAGGTAGCTTGGATAATAGCCTGAGAGCTGTTCTTGTTCCGTGCGTAGTGTTGCTAGGTCACCTGTCATGGTGCTGAGAGACCTAAAGAGGGACAGAAATGGGACAGACTGGTGGTTTCTTCATTTTTGTTCATTATTGCACCTGCTCCAGAAATGTCTATTTGGTCATTCTCACTTCGTGATAATTTAACTGTCCCGTTGTTGAGTATCAGAAGCAATAGGCGATGCATTCATAGAATCATAGAAATTTACAGCATGGAATGAGGCCATTTTGGCCCATCTGGTCTGCGCTGGCTGACACAGCTATCCAGTTTAATCCCACTTTCCATCTCTCTGTCCGTAGCCCTGTAGGTTATGGCACTTCAAGTGCACATCCAAGTACTTTTTAAATATGGTGAGAGTTTCTGCCTCTTCCACCCTTTCAGGCAGTGAGTTCCAGACCCCCACCACCCTCTGGGTGAAAAAGTATCCCCTCTCAACCTATCACTAATACCTTCTACATGTGCGACCTGGATCTGGGTCCGATTCTAACTTGCTGGGACTGCTTCCGATGGCCGCAAGGGCTATAACTGACATGAGTTTGGACAGTCTTCGCAAATGGACACCAGCGCGGGGTGCAAAACTGCTAAGAAATTGATAATCATTCAAAGATGCCTTTACTCCACATTTAACCCGCAAATACATTGTAGAAACCAAAATAACAACCCATTCCCTAGCACTGCGCAAAGTTCACAATACCTTGAGCATTAGGGAAGAAGTGAAAATTCCTGAAGGGAGCCCACCTGAAAAGCTTTTCATTTGTTAACGAGAGGTGGGCGGTGCATTTTTTGGACATTCCTGAGAAGGAGGTGGTGATGGGCTGCTGCCTCCAACCCTGTAGTCCTTTTAGTGATGCTGCTCCAACAGTGATAGGTCCATGATTATGACCTAGTGACGACGTACATCCAAGTCAGGATGGTGTGCGCTGCGGTGTTCCCATGATATTGCTGCTCTTTTCAGGGCTTGGGAGGTGCCTTCAAAGTAAACAAGGTAATTCTGCCACCATTAGCGATGCAGCCAGGAAGCCACAGAGTACTGCGGGGGAATTGATACAAGGGCATGACTTGTTACTGGTGTGAATGCAGCACAAGTTCTAAACCATCTTTGAATTTTGCTTTCTCTTCCTGGCTCCCTTTCGCTCATTATGGTCTCCTAATATGCATAGTGCAATGTACTTGCTTTATGGGTTCTTTGCTTAAGAATTCCTAGCAACACGCTGCTATTAAGAACTAGTTGGTTTATTAACAAAAGTTTAGCAATCACACAACACCAGTTCATCCACTAGGCTCACAACTGCATATCTCATCGTGGATGACCTAGACCCAACTGACTGGGGTTTTATTGAATCTTGTGACCATCATGTGACTGGCTAAGTCACTCACAATGCATTAGCTCTACAAACCCGTGAGCATGGTCACAGGGGCATACAGTACACAGGAGCAGGAGTAGTTCATACAGCCCTTGAGCCTGCTCTGCCAATTAGATCACGGCTGATTTGCACCTTAATTCCATTTTCCTGCCTTGGCTCCGTATCTCTTGATAACCTTGCTTAACAAAATTCTATCGATCAGCATTGGAAAAGTTCCAATTAACCCAGCCTTTCGGGGGAGAGAGTTCCAGATTTCTACTATCCTTTGTGCGAAGAATTGCTTCCTGATTTCACTCCTGAAAGGCCTAGCTCTAAATTTAAGATTATACCCCCTTGTTCCTGATTCCCCCAGCAGAAGAACTAGTGTCTCTTTCCACTCGATCAAAACTTCAATCATAAACACCTAATTTAGGTCACTACTTAATCTTCTATGCTTGAGGGAATAGAAGCCTAGTCTACGCAACCAGTTGTAATCTGTGTCCCTGTGAGTGTGCTCACAACTTAAAATAGTTGTAGAGCTGTTGAGTTGGGAGTGGCTTAGCCAGTCACGTGATGTTCACAAGACTCAATAAAACCCCAGCCAGTTGGGTTCAGAGGATCCACGATGAGGCAGGTTGTTGTGAGCCTAGTGGATAAACTGGTAATGTGTAGTGTGATTGTTAAACCTTTGCTCATAAAGCAACGAGTTCTTAATAGCAATATGTTGCTATGAATTCTAAAGCAAAGAATCCATGAAGCAAATACATTACAATTGTCTTCATATTTTAACTCTCTCAACCCTGGTATCATTTTGGTGCACCCTCTTTGAGGCCAATATTTCCTTCCTGAAGTAAATCTCTTAATTCAGAGAGCAGTCAGATGACCTCCAATTCCTCTGATGAAACATGGGCAGCTGCTAGGATTGTGGAAGCGTAAATGAAAACCCGATGTTTTCACGACCCCTCTTGTTTGGCCACACCCCTCCCCTCCTGTAATAACACTCCTGCATCCATTCATTCCTTCTGTCAGCCGTAGCTCAGTGGGGAGCATTCTCGCCTCTGAGTCAGAAGGTTGTGGGTTCAAGTCCCACTCCAGGGACTAGAGCACATGCATCTATCTGATACTTCAGCGCAGCGCTGAGGGAACGCTGCACTGTCAGAGGTGCTGTCTTTCGGATGAGACGTTAAACCGAGGCCCCGACTGCTCTCTCCGGTGGACGTAAAAGATCCCATGGCACTATTTCAAAGAAGTGCAATGGAATTATCCCCAGTGTCCTGGCCAATATTTATCCCTCAATCAACATAACAAAAATAGATTCTCTGGTTATTATCACATTGCTGTTTGTGGGAGTTTGCTGTGCGCAAATTGGCTGCAGCGTTTCCCACATTACACCAGTGACCACTCCAAAAGTACTTCATTGCTGTAAAGCGCTTTGAGACGTCTGGTGACTGTGATCGGCGCTATATAAATGCAAGTCTGTCTTTCTCTATAATCGCACTGCTGAATAACTGACTTGGTTGTTTGCCGGTGCGTGTTGCACCATGCCATAAGACTTTGTTGTTTTTTAATTTCACCATTGCCCAACTATTTTTCTAAAGGAGAGAGATTTATTGCTGTGCTCTCTGTCTGAGAATAGATGTATTAACTGAACCAGATTTAACTGAACTTCAGGAGTGTCCTACTTAGACTAAACACTGGGATCCCCTTGAAAATGGCTGAACTCGGGGAGCTGTCTATTTTTGTGCTTGTAAGGAATTATCTTCCACGCCACTGGCTCACCAACAACAACTTGTATTTATATAGCGCCTTTAACGTAGTGAAGCATCCCACGGCACTTCATAGTAGTATTATGAGACAAGATTGGATACTGAGCCACAAAAGGAGAAATTAGGGTAGGTGACCAAAAGCTTGGTTTAAAAAAAGTAGGTTTTAAGGAGTGTCTTGAAGGAGGATAGAGAGGTGGCGAGGTTTAGGGAGGGAGTTCCAGAGCTTGGGGCCCAGGCAACAGAAAGCACAGCACCAATGGTTGAACGATTATATTCAATTTATTAATTTTTCTTTCAAAAAAAACACGATGCCAGGGGTAGTCTGCATCCGTAATTTCTCTGCAACTTAAAAAGTTTTCATGGATTTTCGCAGAACTTAGTAAGCAAC
The DNA here is from genome assembly GCF_044704955.1 of Pristiophorus japonicus. Lineage (NCBI taxonomy): Eukaryota > Metazoa > Chordata > Chondrichthyes > Pristiophoridae > Pristiophorus > Pristiophorus japonicus. The sequence continues at coordinate 82,240,844 of NC_091997.1, forward strand.
TTCGTACATTGAAAAGTCCGACCACATTTACACAGCTTGGGGCGGTGGCACAGGCTGTTGTACCCAGAGCTTGTCGTGGGCCGATTGTTGCATGGAAAGGATATAATTGCCACACATCACAAACTGACCAAAAGCAAAGTACTTGAAATCTGAAATAACTACAAGAGATGCTGGAAATACGCAACAGACCAGGCAGCATCTGTGGCGAGAGAACAGAGTTAACGTTTCAGGTCGATGACCTTTCGTCAGAACGTCTGTTGAGCAAGTGTCACCATCCTTTCTGTGGAAGTCTGCGCTTTGAGTTCACTTGATAGTTCCATGGTCTCCCCCCTCCTTATATCTCCAACCTCTTACAATCCTCTGCATGAATCCAATTCTGGCCCCTGTGTATCCCCATGCCCTTCCTTCACCCCACCATTGGCAGCCTTGCCTTCAGCTGCCTGGGCCCCAAGCTCGAACTCCATCCCTAAACCCCGCTGCCTCTCTAGCTCATGCTCATCCTTTAAGAAGCTCCTTAAATCCTACCGTTGAAAGAATTGGTTACATTCTCGGCTTTCAGAAGGTGAGGTTAAAGGTCAGAAACTTGTATTCTTGTACAATTTCTGGTAAATATTAATCTCAGAACATCCGTAACCGGCAGCTACTGGTGGAAAGTTCCCCGTTCTGTGGACACACAAGCATCAATCAGATGGGCAAAATCCTACCATGACTTTCTTGTGCTGCTCCGACAGTTTCTGAAGCTGGTAGGACTTATCGCCAACTCGAACGCGCCCTTTCTTCACATCCTCCACGGCCTGGAATTACAACACAGCTGAGTGACTTTGGGGCAGCGACGCACAGACCAGTGGTTACCATTCCAAAAACAGGGAGGGTATTCCCACCTAAAATTTCGGAAGACTCGGCACTGCTGTGGGATCACTCCAGCCCCACAACCCTCTGAGATATCTGCACTCCTCCAATTCTGTCCTTTTGACCATCCCCAGTTTTAATCGCTACACCACTGGCAGCCGTGCCTTTGAGTTCACTTGATAGTTCCATGGTCGCCTCCTCCCTATCTCTCCAACCTCCTACAATCTTCTGCGTTAATCCAATTATGGCCCCTTTGTATCCCCATGCCCTTCCTTCACCCCATCATTGGCAGCCCCAAGGTCTGGAATTCTCTTGCTAAACCTCCGCCTCTCTACACCCCTCTCCTCCTTTATGACGCTCCTTAAAACCTGTCTTTGACCGAGCTTTTGGTTGTCTATCCTAATATCTAAGTGACTCGGCATCAAATTTTGTGTTAACGCTCCTGTGAAGCGCCTCGGGACGTTTTACTACTTTAAAGGCACCATATAAATGCAAGTTTTTGTTATTCCCGTGTGACTTCTAACTCGAGGATCAGAAAATGGCTCTGAGCAAAAACTCCTTCAGACCCACCTGCCTTTACAGGGACGGGTTTTAGCAGTTCTCTAAAAGGCATCTTGGGCCACAAGTCATAGCAGTCGTCGCTCCTACCTTTTGATGCGTAACTGTGTGTGATAACATAAGGAGTAAAGCAGTCATCTAGTAGCCATATCTGTGTTGTAAACCTGGTCCAGAAATGACTATCAAACCTCAGCAATAGTAAACCAGGCCAAGTGCATCTCAGCTATTCATCATGATTAGGAGTCTAATGGGTAGCGTATATAACTTTTTTTTAACGAGATTCACAGGCTTTTGTCAAGGGAGTGCTGTGCTTCACAGGCAGCTGTTTGTGTCTGCAGTGCGTAAGCCTGGCATATTGGGGCCTTTTTTTTAATGTAGAACTTTAAATCAAAACACTGGCAAACAGTCATTTGCCGGGTAAGATCTCCTGTGGGATGCGGCCCCCTTGCCTCCTGTAAACTCCGAGCTGTGCAAATCTTGGCTACAGATGTAGGGAGTGGAGTTGTTGACTGTGCAAAGGTTTGGGATGGTTTCGCTGAGTTGCAGTTGGGAGATTTAATGTCCTAACTCTCTAAGCTTTGGAATTCCTTCCCTAACCCCCTCTCTCCTCCTTTTAAGACGTTCCTTAAAACCGACCTCTTTGACCAAGCTTTTGGTCATCTGCCCTAATAATATAAGTGGCTTGGCATCAGATTTTGATCTATGAAGCGCCTTGGGATGTTTTAATACTTTAAAGGTGCTAAGTTGTTGTATCGCAATTATATCGACACTGCACCCCACCCAAAAGCCATGTAATCTCCAGGAAAGACAAAAACGTTTGTTTCTTTTTAAAACCGGCCAATTTGAGGGAGGGGGGGGAAATCTGGGAAATTCTTTTCTGACCGTAGGCGATTGAAACTAGTCCAGGGCATCACGCCAGTCCTGATGAAGGTCATGCAGTACTTGTGTTTTACGAGGTGAGCTTTGCTCCAGCCAGAAACACGGCGTGACAAGATGTACCTATTTCTACAACACACTTGTCGGTGGTGCAGTGCATTATGGATGCTGTATGCCATGCCTCACTGAGTGTGAGGTGTACTCAGTTATCTTTAGCTGGCTAAATGGAAAAATATTTGGGGGGGGGAAGGTCTTCTGCCTGACCTGAGAGGTCTGAGAAGCTCATTATTGTACAGGTTTAAGGAAAGATGTGCATTTATATAGCGCCGTTAGATCGGCCCAAAGTGCTTTACAGCCAGTTAAGTACTATTGAAGTATAGTTACCATAATATAGGAAACTCAGCAGCCAATTTGAGCACAGCAAGCTCCCACAAACAGCTATGACATAAATGATCAGATAATCTGTTTTAGGTATTGGTTGAGGGATAAATATTGGCTTGGACAAAGCAGAGAGCTCCCTGCTCCTCTTTGAAATAGTGCCGTGGGATCTCTTGCGTCCACATGAGAGTGTAGCTGGAGTCTCGGTTTAACGTTTCATTCGAAAGACGGCGCACTCCCTCAATATTGCACTGGGCCTGTCGGCCTAGGTAATGTGCTGAGGGCTCTGGTTTAGGTTGAAGGGGATGTGATCTGTTGCACAGTCTGCTGACCAGACTAAACCCAACGCCGTTCGCTGTATACATACAAGCCTTTGGTGCAGTGCTCTGCTGTGGTTTTTACTGATAACCGCCGCAAGCACCTCCAGACGCACAGCAAACAGTTGTGCAGGCGTTTCACAGCAATGGGTGGCAGCTGCAGAGCTCGATCGGGCAGAATGCAGCCTCGGTTCTTGTGGTCAAACATTGCACGATTCTCAACCTGACCCCAGCCCGGCGAGTCATGACCCAGGGCGACCCGTCACTTGACCCTCACCCCCCCTCACTTTGGTCGGGACAACCTTGTCTATACCTCAACTGAAACTTTTTTTTATTCATTCACGGGATATGGGCGTCGATGGCAATGCCAGCATTTATTGCCCTTGAAGGTGGTGGTGAGCCGCTATTTCAGAGGGCAGTTAAGCATCAATCACATTGCCGTGGGTCTGGAGTCACGTATACGGCAGATGGGTAAGGACGGCAGATTTCCTTTGCTAAAGAACATTAGTGAGCCAGATGGGGTTTTATGACAGTCTGGCAGTGTCATGGTCACCATTTCTGATAGTTTTTTTTATTCCAGATTTATTTAATTAATCTGAATTTAAATTCCCCAGCTGCCCTGGTGGGACTTGAACTCATGTCTCTGGATCATTAGTCTCTGGATTACTAGCCCAATAATGTAACCACTGTGCTACTGTATCCAAACAAACTGGAATGACAACGGTGTGCGCAGGTTTCAGTTTTTGAGCTTTTTGCTTGAAGGCAGGGCGGGAGGACAAGGGAAGGATGGGGTAGCACAGTTCACCTTCATTTGCCCTTCCTGTTGGCTGCTTATCGGGCAGCAGTCACAATCTAAGTGTCCTCGTTTCTTGCCGAGGGGAGTACTGTGGGTGAGTGACAGCAGCGGCGAGGAACTGAAAACTGAAGCAGAGAGTTGTCATGTATTTTTTAAAATTTGTGTTCAACAGTATTGAGGACGGTGCTAAAATAAGTGGAGGTCACACATTCCTTTTGCAAAGTTAAAGCTATTTTGCAGATCCAGTAACTAGAGGAGACTGGTGAATAGACAAACCAAGAATTTTCCAAATTTGTGCTTTTTAAAAAAAAAAATTGGGACCGTTTTGCAGTTCACTGCAAAATGAATGTCAACCCAGCTACATGTGTTCCATTGTAAGATCTGCCAACTGCTCTGCTAAAATGTTTATCAATATTCAAACCTCTGATAGTACAGAGATTTCCTGAAGCACTTTTCTTGCAGACTGGAGTACTTCTCATCCTCATTGATGCAAAAGCAGTTAATTTTAGAACAGGAGCTTGCCGTTCATGATTTACTACAGAGACAGTGAATTCTGAAACCGTTTGACTCCATCCCAGTTGAGAGATAAGTGCTTAGCATAGCCCCTTCGACTGGATATTTCCCATTGCCAGCTGTGGCTCAGTGGGTAGCACACTCGCCTCTGAGTCAGAAGGTTGTGGGATCAAATCCCACTCCAGGAACTTGAGCACAAAAATCTCGGCTGACAGGATGAGATGTTAAACCGAGTGGACATAAAAGATCCCATGGAACTACTTCAAAGAAGAGCAGGGGAGTCATTCCTGGCGTCCAATATTTATCTCTCAATCAACATCTAAAACAGTTTATCCCGTCATTAACACACTGTTTGTGGGAGCTTTGGGCAAATTGGCAGCCGTGTTTCCTGCATTACAACGGTGACCATGCTTTTTTTAAAAAAGTACTTAATTGGCTGTAAAGCGCTTTGGGACATCCGGTGGTCATGAAAGATGCAATATAAATGCAAGTTTTAAATGTTTTTCTTTAGTGGTTAGATAGATCAGTCGAGCCTGTAGACGGCAAGATTACATTGTTTAACGGACAATCAGATAATGTCTTGTCGTTTTCCACGAGTCTCTGCAATGCATCACCCAACACCCAGAAGTGTTGCCAGTTGATCTGCTACCCTGGATTTTATTGCTGGTGTTCGCTTGTGCAGAGTTTTGGGTGTGCTTGTGCTTTGTTTTCCCGTTAGTTGCTGAGTAAACCGGTCTGTGGTACCTGATCACCTAAAGGTGGCCATTTAGACACGCAAGATTAATTGGAAGAAAGTATCATTGAGTAAATAGGACCAACGAACATCTATATTTATATAATTAAAAACGTGTAGCCAACTGTGCTCAAAACATTTGATATTTTAATAGGCTGGGGCACATTGGCAGACAACTGGTATCAAACTTGTATTCATTTCAAGTCCTAGGGGAAAGACAAGAAAGTACCTGTTTATGTAGCACATTACTCACCGTCTCAATGCACGTCATAGCCAGTTAATTACTTTCTTCTAGTCACTTTTTTTATAGGCAAGTGCAACAGTTAGTTTGCGCACAGTAAAATCTCGAACACCAAATTGTTCTGTTTTTGGTGGTGGTTGAAAAAGAAAGACTTGCATTTACGTAGCGCCTTCCACGACCTCAGGACATCCCACAGTTCTTTACAACCAATGAAGTGCATTTGGGGTGTGGTCACTGTTTTAATGTAGGAAATGCGGCAGCCAATTGCGCACAGCAAGCTCCCACAAACAGCAATGTGGTAATGACCAGATAATCTGTTTTAGTTATGTTGATTGAGGAATGTTGGCCAGGATACCGGGTAAACTCCTGACTCTTTGAATATTGCAATGAGATCTCTTGCATCCAACTAAGCAGGCCTCGATTTAGCATCTCATTCAAAAGATAGCATCTCTGACAATGCAGCACTCCCTCCATACTGCGCTATTTTATATGCTGACATCCTGGACTGGAGCCTTGAACCCACAAACGTCACAACTTTGCCTGCATACCCATAATGTAGTTAAAAAAGCAAATGGAATGCTTTCCTTTATTAGCCAAGGCATAGAATACAAGAGCAGGGAGGTTATGCTTGAACTGTATACAGCACTAGTTAAGCCGCAGCTGGAGTAGTGCGTGCAGTTCTGGTCACCACATAACAGGAAAGATGTGATTGCACTAGAAAGGGCGCAGAGGAGATTTACAAGGATGTTGCCAGGACTGGAAAACTTTTATCTATGAGGAGAGATTGGACAAGTTGGGTTTGTTTTCCTTGGAACAGAGGAGGCTGAGGGGAGATTTAATTGAGCTGTATAAAATTGAGGGGCCTAAATAGAGTGGATAGGAAGGACCTATTTCCCTTAGCGAAAGGGTCAACAACCAGGGGGGGGCATAGATTTTAAAGTAGTTGGTGGAAGGATTAGAGGGGATTTGAGGGGACATTTCTTCACCCAGAGGGTGGGGGTCTGGAACTCACTGCCTGAAAGGGTGGTAGAGGCAGAAACCCTCATCACATTTAAAAAGTACTTGGATGGGCACTTAGAGTCGTAACCTAGGGCTACGGACGTGGTGCTGGAAAGTGGTGGCTCCCTTTCAACCAGCACGGACATGATGGGCCAATTAGCCTCCCGTGTCGTAATTTTTCTGTGATCCTATGAATGTGTTGCAGTTCCTTAATGTATATTTTTTTATTTCTAATAGTGCTGTTCGTTGTCTCTCCAGGAATGGCGTTAACGTCGAAGGAGCGACGCATAAACAGGTTGTGGACCTGATCCGGGCAGGAGATCGGGAGCTGATTCTGACAGTGCTGTCTGTTCCACAGCAAGAAGCCGATCGCCTCGATCCCGGCGACGACTCCTCTGGGAACATCTACTACGACTACAGTGAGAAGCGGGCGGTGCCGATCTCCATCCCCGGCTACAAGCACGTTGAGCGCAATGGGGAGAAGTTCGTGGTGAGTAGATGGCTCTCTCAGCGGTTTGCCGTCCCTCGCTGGATTTCCAGCTCTGGCCTCGCTCCGTGTATATTCAACACCAAGTGTGCTGGGCACTGCTGGCAAATGCCATTTGATGGGATTTTTGTACAAATGATTTTGGCAACAAAGATCCAGAGAACCCAATTCTTGGCACAATCTTTCTATTTGCTGTCGGGGGTATGAGCAACGTTGGCAAGGCCGCATTTACTGCATTTACCTAGTTTCCCCGAGGGCTCCTAGAAATCGTCCCACGAGGCGTGAGCTGGAATCAAGTGTAGGTCTGACCGGGTAAGATACTGGTGAACCAGTGAAAAGAAAGCCAGACTTGCATTTATATAGCGACTTTCACGACCTCACAATGTCCCAAAGCTCTTGACAGCCAATGAAGTACTTTTTGAAGTGTGCTCACTGTTGTAATGCAGGAAACGCAGCAGCCAATTTGCGCACCGCAAGATCCCACTATTTTGTGACAAGCTAGCAGCTTTTTAAAAATTCTGGTCGTTTTTTTTTTGGCCGGATTTATTTCATTCAATTTCACAACTTGCCGTGACGGGAAGTTAAATTTGCAGCATCAGTTGTTAACCCCGCAGCTTCACGAAGGTTGTATCAACAGCCTGCGGAGTGAGCTTCCGTGGGCCATCGTTGTTCATCAGTGTCCGGCTGACTGGTGGTTGTTCAACACTTGCTGCTCGATTCACCCATATTTCTGTCGTGCTTGCCTGCAGAGATATACCTTGGTCACTTTACAGAGTGCAAGCAAAATCAGAAGGGAGAAAGGCAACAAAGGTTGGGGGAAGGGCCAAGGGTTTTCAGGAGGCTTTTAAAAGTAGAGGAATTTTGGAATAGAAGTAATAATGTCACTGACCCTAGAAGAATACAAGAGTTTGGGATAACTTGCTGAATTAAATGAGCTTCCTTAAGATTAAAAAAAGGAAGAAGTTGTATTTATAGAGTGACTTTTACAATCTCCGGATGTCCCAAAGTGTTTCACAACGAAATGAAGTACTTTGGAAGTGTAGTTATGTAGAAAAGCGTGGCGGCCATTTTAGACACTGCAAGGTCCCACAAACAGCAATGAGATATGTGACGAGATTATCCATTTTTTAATGATGCCTGAGGGATAGACTCACGAGAGATCCCCTGCTCTTCTTTGAATAGTGTCATGGGCTATTTTATGAGGGGGCAGACGGGGTCTTGGTTTAACATCTCACCTGAAAGACGTCACCTCCCCAGTACTGTGCTGGGAGGTCAACCTGGATTATGTGCTCAAGTGGGATTTGAACCCACGATATTCTGACGGAGACGGGATTCCATGCCCCACCCCACCCCACCCCCCCCCCACCGATCCATGGCTGATACTTAAGAGCTGTTTCCTTATTCCCTTTTTGAACTGTTACAACGATCTCTGACCTGCTCTGCTACTTTTGTTTCAGGTGTTCAACATTTATATGGCTGGACGGCAGCTCTGCTCTCGACGCTTCCGCGAGTTCACTATCCTGCACCAGAATCTGAAGAGGGAGTTTTCCGACTTCCATTTCCCGAAACTTCCGAGAAAGTGGCCGTTTTCGCTCTCAGAGCAACAGTTGGATGCCAGGCGGCGAGGCCTGGAAGAGTATCTGGAGAAAGGTGAGCTTGGGACTCAATGCCAATTACAACTACTCCCCGCAATTATATAGCGCCTTTAACGTAGTAAAATGTCCCACGGTGCTTCAGAACTGTGAAGGAGCGCGCAGCAGGAGTCGTCGTTGGGGAAGGTGAGTGAATGCATGGCCAAGGTGGCAGACTGGTCATAAGTGTGTGAACCAGACGATCATGCTTGTGGAACATTGGTGTTTCCTGCTGCCAGTTGCCTTCTGCTAGGACAGACCAGCACCGTTACCATTAGCGACACATGGAACCATTTCCTCACTGGGATTGCAACAGTGACTACACTGCAAAAGTACTTCTTTGGCTATAAAGGGCTTTGAGACGTCCGCTGATCGTGAAAGGCGCTATATAAATGCAAGTTATTGTTTTGTGTAATTGCAAGTCATTCTTTTCTCATTGTGATTGCACTTTTAGCTGATACTTAAATTCTTCTCATAAAAGTACTGGGTAGGCTCCAATAATTAAATAACCCAACAAAGGGTTATTACTTTGTCCATACCATTGGACAACTGCCTTGACACAGCCTTCATTTGATTATGCAACTTGACAATTCTAAGCTGGACCTCCTCACAAGATGCTATAGATAATTTGATTCAAGGGAATGGGACTAGCATTCAGCCCGTTGAGTCTGTGGCAGTTCTCTTGCGACGGGCTGAATGGCCTGTGTGGTAACCATTCCATGATTCTTGTAATGCTTTCAAGCTAGTGTGTGCGTATTTGTGTACGTAACGCAAGGTGTTTTGGGGAGTAATTATAGCCGTTGAAAGACTTTGTTTTTCTGCAAGAACTATTTCTACATGGTTCACTAAAAATAGGCAAGACCCCCCCCCTCCACACCGGTCTTGATACTAGTGTCAAAGGAGCTGGCAAATGAGATCAGTTGCATCGCCGCATAATCTACGGCAGTTGCTAGATACAGGGCGGGCTGGAGATGGACACAAATGTGCAAATGTAGCAAAGGCATAACCAGCGAGCTACAGAGCTGCGAAATTACCATCAGTCATTGGGCAAATTAGATATAATCTTAAACGAGATAATAATGCCGCGCAGGAGAATCATAGATTGATTTGAAGCATTGTCAGCAAGCTTTTGAATTTGGCAGATCATGCTGGACAAAGCTAGTTCTTTGAGGATATAATTGAGTTAGAAGATGAGAGGAGTGCAGTAGATTTAATAATCCTAGAGTTCAGCACGTAATGTTACCATGTGGGAAATGTCCAACATGGGATTAGAAGGGAAGCTTTTGAAATGGAGGTCTAACTGATTCCAAGGATGCAACAGGCTGCTGTAGGAACACCATCTGCATGAAGAGGGGTGTCTCGTGTCCACGGGGGTTGGTTCTGGGCCTGTTGTTTTTGATTTGCAGTTTAATGATTTGGAACCAGGGACAAAGCTGTCCCAAGGTTGCTGATAGCTCATTGGGAGGGGCCGTAGGTTGTCCAGAACAGGCAGACCAGTTACCGAAGCGATCTGGTGAGGTTGACCCGAGTAAGGGCCAAAAAGTGGGAGAGGTGAAACTGGGGAAAGGGAAAATAAACAGTAGGAATACAAAATAAATGGGATTCTTCTACAGGAGACGAGATAGGAGAGTGATCTGTGGTAAAATATGTAGTGGGGATGAAAAAGGCAAATGGGAACTTGGTGTATAGTTTGAGGGATAGAGCACACATCCCAGAAAGCATTGGTCTGGCCGGGGGTCTTGCCCGTTTTTAGTGAACCACGCAGAAATAGTTCTTGCAGGAAAACACAGTCTACAGTGAGTATTGTGTACAGTTCTGGGACTGCATGAAGGGGTTGGTGACACTCTGGCCTTGAGGGGGCGGTGCCAGGGGTTCAAAGAAGGACAACTGTTGATGAATGGGAATCTGAACCTTGAGCAAAGACTACGGTTTACATTGAAGAAACGGCAGCTTAGGGGTGACTTGCACATGGTATTGGGGATAATGTAGTGATGTGGATAGAGAACTGGTTGGCAGACAGGAAGCAGAGAGTCGGGATTAACGGGTCCTTTTCAGAATGGCAGGCAGTGACTAGTGGAGTGCCACAGGACTCAGTGCTGGGACCCCAGCTCTTTACAATATACATTCATGATTTGGATGATGGAATTGAGTGTAATATCTCCAAGTTTGCAGATGACACTAAACTGGGTGGCGGTGTGAGCTGCGAGGAGGACGCTAAGAGTCTGCAGAGTAATTTGGACAGGTTAGGCGAGTGGGCAAATACATGGCAGATGCAGTATAATGTGGATAAATGTGAGGTAATCCACTTTGGGGGCAAAAACACGAAGGCAGAATATTATCTGAATGGCGGTAGATTAGGAAAAGGGGAGGTGCAGCGAGACCTGGGTGTCATGATTCATCAGTCATTGAAGGTTGGCTTCCAGGTACAGCAGGCGGTGAAGAAGGCAAATGGTATGTTGGCCTTCATAGCAAGGGGATTTGAGTATAGGAGCAGGGAAGTCTAACTGCAGTTGTACAGGGCCTTGGTGAGGCCCCACCTGGAATATTGTGTTCAGTTTTGGTCTCCTAATCTGAGGAAGGACATTCTTGCTATTGAGGGAGTGCAGCGAAGGTTCACCAGACTGATTCCTGGGATGGCAGGACTGACATATGAGGAGAGACTGGATCAACTGGGCCTGTATTCACTGGAGTTTAGAAGGATGAGAGGGGATCTTATAGAAACATATAAAATTCTGATGGGACTGGACAGGTTAGATGCAGGAAGAATGTTCCCGATGTTGGGGAAGTCCAGAACCAGGGGACATGGTCTTAGGATAAGAGGTAAGCCATTTAGGACTGAGATGAGGAGAAACTTCTTCATTCAGAGTTGTGAACCTGTGGAATTCCCTGCCGCAGAGAGTTGTTGATGCCAGTTCATTGGATATATTCAAGAGGGAGTTAGATATGGCCCTTGCGACTAAAGGGATCAAGGGGTATGGAGAGAAAGCAGGAACAGGGTACTGAAGGAATGATCAGCCATGATATTGAATGGTGGTGCAGGCTCGAAGGGCTGGACGGCCTACTCCTGCACCTATTTTCTATGTTTCTATGTTTACTAAAGTGGTTGAAATCATCAGTGGGAAACTGAATGTCAAGGCTGAAGGACTGAGGGAAAAAGGGTATTGAGGGGAGCATGAAACCAGTCCAATCAAACAGTGATGTACTGAGCAGTGCGCCACAACCTGAGAATGAGAATGGAAGATTAAAAGAGGGATAGAAAACACAGTGAATGGGAAATAAGCATGTAAAGCATGCTTATAACACTTGCTTACAATGGGTTTTAAGCAGGGGAAGCAGCAAAGCTTGCTACACAGCAAAGCTTGATAGTTAATGAACCATCCGTTGTGTTAACCTTAATACAGACTGCTTCAGTACTGAATAACACACCCACCAATACAGGAGCGAGTCAACAGTCTATTGTAGCAACATCTGAAGGGATGTTTGGGAACATAGATAGCTAACCCTGGGAAGTAAGGTTAATTCACACGTTACGAGGAACTGAGGCAAAGTTGATAGCACTGAATAACACATTCCGGGAGGGTGACGTGATGGGAGATGGATAAGTGGGGGGAGAACTACTCCGAGCCAGTCTGGTGTAACTTCGCTGATAGCAGTTGGCCAATTGGTGTGTTTGTAGGAAGGTCGCACACCTCGGAAACTGTGTAACTGTCGATGTAAAACCTCTGTTCTTAGAAGGTTCATCCGAGAACCCTTCCCCTGCATGCTTGAATAAAAACCGGTTGAACCGAGGTTTCGTCTGAGTGATTCCGTGGTTGCTATAAGGGCGGGTGTCGATTCCTTATATTAGGGATCCACCTTGAAGAGAAGTCGTCTTTTTACCCCAACAGAGGGTTACTGGGGGAAGAGAGATTTGTTTGTACTCGAACAATGTCATGGGACATCAGCTATTGATCCATTGTGTATTAGCTGATGTGTTTTCCTCCTCGTGAATGGTGCCACAGGGTGTTACTCCCAACAGCGGTATGATGTGAGGCGATTCTGTTCTCCGATAGTTTGTATCCAGTGGCTAACCGGCTGGATCTGGTGATGCCAGGGGCACTGACCGTTGAAAGGTCTCTTTATCACTAACCGTGGTGCCATGCCAAAGAGAGCATATGAAAGTCTGTGTTGGTTTTGAACGACATCAGTTCCCTTACTGTAGATGTGTACGCGAGATTGTGTAGATATAGTCGGGTTCCATGTAGGTAGTGTTGATGGTATTGGAGTACTGGCTGGGAGATCGAGCAAAGGTGAATTATGATGAGGTTTGAGTTGGTGACTATTTTTCGCTAATGACTACAAAATCATTCTTCAGCTTCCTCAAAAATGCCATACACACTAATTCTTACAAAGTGCTCTATTTATACTTGATTATTTTTTTATTGAAGTTTTCTGGCGACAACACATCATGCAATAATACAGACTGCACGGCGCAGTGTGCTTAAATGTAGTAGTCATTTCTTACCAATTTAGGATTGACAAAGCAGTTCTTTATCACGGCTTCCTTTTAATGAGGTTTGAGCTCCTCTGCTGATTATAACAAGCCTTCAGTGCAATGAGAGGGTTTGCGATAAGCTTGTTATAACGCAGCCTTTCTTTTCCTTTTTAGTTTCTCCTCTTGTTTTCGGGTCATTCCAAGCCACGTGCTGTAGGTTTTCTCTCCAGTCCCTCCTGGAATTGCTCTCAAACTACCCGATTATGTTTTTCTTCCTCCTCTCTGTACAGGAAACTGGCTGCATAGAGAGTCTGAGGCCAGAGCCTTGTCATTCTATGGCACAGTGCGCACAAGCCAATGTTGCACGTCTCTCTGCTGCATCAAAGAAAAACATGATCCAGTATTTCCAGTATTTTGAACTGTGTTGAGAAAGTTAGGTACATCAACTGTGGCTCAATGGGCAGCACTCTCGCCTCCGAGTCAGAAGGTTGTGGGTTCAAGTCCCGCTCCAGGGACTTGAGCACATAAATCTAAGTTGAAACTGCAGTGCAGTACTGAGGGAATGCTGCACTTTTGGATCAGATGTTAAATCTGCTCTTAAGTGGACGTAAAAGATCCCACGGCACTATTTCGAACAAGTGCAGGGGAGTTATCACTGGTGTCCTGGCCAATATTTATCCCTCACTCAACAGAACAAAAACAGATTATCTGGTCATTATCACATTGCTGTTTGTGGGAGCTTGCTGTGCGCAAATTGGTTGTCGCGTTTCCCACATTACAACAGTGACTACACTTCAAAAGTTCTCCTTGGGCAGTCCCTCGGAGTCGAGGATGACTTGTTTCCATACTAAAAGTGAGTTCTCAGGTGAGTGATGAGTCTGACGCGGGACCTATAGAGTCTCTCCGGTGTTGTCCATGTGAGTCCTGAAATTCCAGGTCCCGAACTTCATTTTAAATAGTGGAAGATGCCTGTGCGTGGATTTTTTTAACGTGTGGTGGACGTTGCATACCAGCTACCACACGGGCTTGACAGAGCAAGGTCTTGGTCCAGTGGCAAGGGTACTTCAAAAGTACTTAATTGGCTGCAAAGCGCTGAGACATCCGGTGGTCATGAAAGGCGCTATATAATTCTTTCTTTACTTGAAAAGGTCACGTGTGAATTTGAAGAATGCCATCCTGTCTATTACGGTAGCGCAATGTGTCATATAGCGATGTACACCGAGGTGTTTAAGATGATTTAAGGATTTGATAGGGTAGATAAAGAGAAACTATTTCCTCTGCTGTGGGAATCCAGAACATGAAAACATCACCTTAGAATTAGAGCTTGGCTGTTCAGGGGTGATGTCAGGGAGCACTTGTGGTCGTCTCAAGATCCTGCAAATTCCTATGGAGGATAGATGCACCAACGTCAATGTTCTTGATCAGGCCAGCATCGAAGCACTGACCACACTCGACCACCTCTGTTGGGCGGGCCACATTGTTCGCATGCCCGACACGAGACTTCCAAAGCAAGCGCTCTACTCGGAACTCTTACACGGCAAGAGTTCCCCAGGTGGGCAGAAGAAACGTTTCAAGGACATCTCGAAGCTTCCTTGATAAAGTGCAACATCCCCACCGACACCTAGGAATCCCTGGCCAAAGACCGCCCTAAGTGGAGGAAGTGCATCCGGGAGGGCGCTGAGCACCTCGAGTTTTGTCGCGAGAGCGTGCAGAAACCAAGCGTAGGCAGTGGAAGGAGTGTGTGACAAACCAGTCCCACCCACCCTTTCCTTCAACCACTGTCTGTCCCACCTGTGACAGAGACTGTAATTCCCGTATTGGACTGTTCAGTCACTTAAGAACTCACTTTTAGAGTGGAAGCAAGTCTTTCTCGATTTCGAAGGACTGCCTATGATGATGAGTGGAAATCTGGAACTCATTCTCCCTATAAAGCTGTTGAAAATTTCACAACTAAGTTTGATAAATTTTTGTTAGGCAAGGATATTCAGGGTTGCAGAACCAAGGCGGGTAGATCTACATTGGCTCCTAGTTAAGCAACGTCTTGATTTCAAAATTTTCATCCTTATTTTCAAATCCCTCCATGGCCTCGCCCCCTCCCTATCTCTGTAATCTCCTTCAGTCTCACAACCCCCTCGAGATGTCTGCGCTCCTCAAATTCTGCTCTCTTGAGCATCCCTGATTCTAATCGCTCAACCATTGGTGGCCGTGCCTTCAGCTGCCTTGGCCCCAAACTCTGGAACTCCCTCCCTAAACCTCTCCGCCTCTCCTCCTTTAAGACGCTCCTTAAAACCACCTTTGGTCATCTGTAATTTCTTGTGTGGTTCAGTGTCAAGTTGATCGGCTGTGCGCCAGCAGCCTTAAACCTGCACTGTGGTTTGGAATAGGCGTTCAAGTGCTGGGGGCACAGTATTATGTGAGAGCTCTGGCACCCGGAGAGGTCAGTACCTGTCATAGCGTGCTCCCACTTTGACATAAGATGGGACCGCTGTGAAACGAACGTGTGCACCCCTTTGGGTGACCCCAATGTTCTCCACTCTGTATACCGGTGCGGGTCGGGCTGTCCCACCCATGACCGGTATCCTCACTACTATTCCCATGATAATGTGATTGGAATGCCCGCAATCCACTGGGACAGGGTAGGCTTCAGAAGCTAGACGGAGCTGACGCAGGCTTACGGAATTTCTAAAAGGGTGGAGGCCTGCGAGGTGCTTGTTGCTGATCTAGAAGGGGACTAAACCTTGCTTTAAATCCTCCAGGTTGTTACGGCCCTCGCCCAACAACCATGCCCCGTATAGCGCGCACACCTCATTCCTTGCAGCCTGGTCCGAGGATGTTCTTGCCATTGAGGGAATACAGCGAAGGTTCACCAGACTGATTCCCGGGATGGCAGGATTGACATATGAGGAGAGACTGGATCAACTGGGCTTGTATCCACTGGAGTTTAGAAGAATGAGAGGGGATCTCATAGAAACATATAAAATTCTGACGGGTTGGACAGGTTAGAGGCAGGAAGAATGTTCCCGTTGCTGGGGAGTTCCAGAACCAGGGGGTCACAGTCTACGAATAAGAGACCGAGGTGAAGAGAAACTTCTTCACCCAGAGAGTGGTTAATCTGTGGAATTCTCTACCGCAGAAAGTTGTTGAGGCCAGTTCATTAGATATATTCAAAAGGGAGTTGGATATGGCCCTTGCGGCCAAAGGGATCAAGGGGTATGGAGAGAAAGCAGGAAAGGGGTACTGAGGTGAATGATCTTATTGAATGGCGGTGCAGGCTCGAAGGGCCGAATGGCCTACTCCTGCACCTAATCTCTGTTTCTATAAATTTATTTGTTTTGTCGTATAACACTCGTGAAGCGCCTTGGGATGTTTTGCTACGTTAAAGACGCTATATAAATACAAGTTGTTGTTGTGGATGGAGTTAAGATACAGATCAGCTATGATCTAATTGAATGGCCTGTTCCTGTTCCCATGTTCCTAATGCAGAACTGCACAAAAGATCAAAGCAAATTATTCTGAAATCATTCTGTTCAAGCATATTTATGGTATGGGGAGCTTGAAACTACTGAACAATTGATATCGGTTCTAAAAGGCGTTTTTTGGGTTGTCGAGCCACGAAAATCTGATTAATTGGAGAGGAACAGGCAGGATTGCAATCTCACGGGGAATGTATGGGACAGGCTGTGGCTTTGTATGAGTTTGCAGAGCTTGAGCAAGCACAGGGGACCGAAGGCCACTTATTTAGTGCTTCATACAGTCCTCCTGAAGTTGGGAACTTTGGGAGTCGGTAGCTAAACTCGGAGATGTGTAATCCAAGACCTGTATAAGGGAGTCACGGAACAAATTTCTGTGAAAGAGAAGGTTGCTCACTATCAATGTTTCTCAACGGTTTCTTGGATGGCATCGACATGGACTGGGAGTGTTTTTCCAAACATTTCTGAAGTTGTAGTGCTCGATTTTGCAGATGATACTGTGTTGGTGCACTCCCCTGCAGTTTCAATAAAGAAAGAAAGCCATCCATTTATATAGCGCCTTTCACGACTACCGGACGTCTCAAAGCACTTTACAGCCAATGAAGTATTTTTGGAGTGTGGTCACTGTTGTAATGTGGGAAACACGGCAGCCAATTTGTGCACAAGCAAGTTCCCAGAAACAGCAACGTGATGACCAGATAATCTGTTTTTTTTTTTAAATGTTGATTGAGGGATCAATATTGGCCTGAAGCCATGGTCATCACATCCGACCAGAGATCAGAAGTGACAGGATGTCAGAACGGGAAATCATTTGCTTTGAGTGCGGAGTGGAGCTGAAACTGTCGTTTAGCAACTCGTCAAGCACTTGTGTGCCATGGAATGTTGCCTCGGGACTCTGTCCTGTTTCACACTTGTAAAATGTTGTACCAGCATCCATTAGTCTGGTTAATTAATTGGCAAAGGAGACTTGCAAAACAACACAACTGCAATGCTGCGGCTGCCTGAGGCAAAAAAACATCGGTTTGTATTTTGAATATTTTTGGCAGAGACCCAGCAGAATAACCAGAAGTGATGAGTAGGAAAATCGAGCTCTGGTCCTCAGCAACTCATGATCGACGACGTCATCATCATAGGCATCGAGGAAGACTTGCTTCCACTCTAAAAGTGAGTTGTCAGGTGACTGTACAGTCCAATACGGGAATTACAGTCTCTGTCACAGGAGGGGGGGGGGGGGCCGGGCGGGGCGGGGGGCCGGGGGGGAAAGGCTGGAAGAGATTACAGAGATAGGGAGGGGACGAGGCCATGGAGAGATTTGAACATTTTGAAATTGAGGTGTTGCTTGATTTATCAACACAACAAAAACAGATTATCTGGTCATTATCACATTGCTGTTTGTGGGAGTTTGCTTGTGCGCAAAATTGTCTGCCACGTTTCCTACATTACAACTCCAAAACTACTTCATTGGTTGTAGAGTGCCTTGAGACTTCTGGTGATCATGATAGGCGCTATATAAATCCAAGGCTTCTTTCAAAATATTGCGGATGCTGGAAATCTGAAATAAAAACAGACAGCATCTGTGGAGCGAGAAACCGAGTTAAGGTTTCAAGTCTCTGACCTTTTACTTGTGCATTGGCTGCGTGCCATCTGTGGCCAGAGTGGAGATGATTGAGTACTTCCCCCGTCAATCACTGCTGTCCGTGACTGGGATTGATTTTATACATGTAATTTAAATTCTGTAACTATCCTTCACTCAATGAATTTTGCTGGAGAAGTAATTTTGATATATTCAGTGTACTGCTGTCGTTCACGAATAAAAACCACAAGTCCCGCCCTACCTCCACCTCATTGGCTGACAGTGATGTCGATGTTCACTCCAATTAAAGTTTCCATTCTTTGAATCTGGAAAAGGTGCTTTCACAGATCAAGTTGTTATGTTTGCCAGACGGTGCCGAGACAGAGTTTGGACACTGCGGTAGTTTATTTTGAGAGGGGATGGTGTCTTTCCTTCAGACCAATCCTTCGGTGAAGGCAGCTTTTGTACGCGTTGAGCTTGGGTGGATTCAGATAGGAGGCCGGTTTTATATTGTTGACATTGCGCCTCTCGTAGGGGTAATACTTGGAGCTGGCATAGTTTGTACGGCAGTTTCTGAGCAGAAGTGAAATGAATGAAATCCCCCATTCTGCACTGCCCCTGATTGGGAAATGTGATGTGTGTGCATGAGTGCATCTGACAGTGCCATTATTGTACACCATTACTGCTTCCTGCAGCATGGCCCCTAATGACTGGTGCTGCAGATCAAATTAAGTATAGCATTAGAAATGAGCAGCAATGTGTTATGAATAAAGTGAATTCACCCAATGTAAAGACATGCGATCCCTGCACGGGACTCTATCCTTGTCTGTCTCTCCTGCTTTGACAACAAGCCTGTATCCCTTTACTTTCTGAATCTGAAATTGTCCATTGTTTCAACCAAGTCCACGTTCACATTGAATCTTCAGTGTGAACTGATAGCCACGCATTAAATGTAATGTCAGCAAAGAACCTAAACTGGTAGAACATCTGAAATCCGGAGTTCTAAATACCGGAATAGTCTGAAAACCAGACACTGTGCAGATTGCAAGAATCGTTGTCCAGAATCTGGAAATATTTCTCAAACTAGACTTTTAAGCTGTACATAGCTTTTTCCAAACATGTATCCAAAGAAATACGCAGCCCGGCCTGGCCTCGATTTTTGCCAGATTCGGGCCGTCTGATTGTAATGCTCCGAAATCCGGAAATTCACGAAAGTCAGCCAAAGGCTTTCCGGATTCGAGACGTCAGATTGTCTCAAATCCAGAAACGCAGGTTGTACCCCTCCAGTCCGGGACACTCTAATCCGGAAACATCTGTGATTCGGCATTAGTTGGGCCTGAGGAAGAGGAGGGTTTATTTTATTTTAAGTTTTGATTGGCTGGAGTGGCTGTCAATCGAATTATGTCGGTACTCCATTCAGACTTGGTAATCGAGGAGAAGAGGGAGGTCAGAACTTGCCCTGGATTGGCGGTACAGTCGAGGCTGAATGGGGCCCAAGCTGCATATCTGCACTGTTTCAAAGTTGTTAAAGCAGCTTTAATTTTCTTAGTAAAACATGACAGTGGGTAAAGACATTCAGATGTGTGTTTGGCGTTTGACAGCCATTCCAGCCGATCAGTGAGTGCGATCGGCTGAGGGAGCCGCCCACAGACTGCCCGCACACGCGCGCGCGCATGCACACTCGGGAGCCTGGCGGTCAAGTCCCGAGGGTGCCGGACCAGAGAGGTCCAACTGTACCCGAAAATCGTCCACGAGGTTTCTGGATTCAGGGCGTCAGATTTTCTTCCACGAAATCCGGAAATACCCGAAACTTGGCCCAGGGATTTCCGGATTCGGGACATCGGATTTCTTCTCCGAAATCTGGAAAAACCCGAAAACTGGAATGGCCTCGGTCCCGAGGTTTCCAGTTTCAGGACGTTATACCTGATTTAAAACAACCATTCCATAAATTATGGTTTTGATCCTACCCATTTATTCTCATTGAGGAAAAGCTTGAGATTGTATGTATTTATATGTGTATACATACATGCACAAGTGTGCATAATCAGGCTGGAGGAATCATTTGGAGTTTACCTTGATATTTAATGGAGATCCAAATATTTATACAAAACTTTCCCTCAAGAATGATGTACACACTTCAGTGTCTCTGCTGGAAATGGATGTGTCGATGTCGAGTGAGGATAAGGTCAAGAACTGCAGATGTTCCTCGAGCTCTCGCATGAGGAATGAATGGGTGCTTTGGCAAGGTACAGAAGTCACTACTGTTGAATAGTTTCCCCGCATGTGTCTGGGGCAGTGGGAGAAGATAAAGGACTTCTGAAAAATCCTTACTGGATTGGTAAAATTAATTTGCCTGCTCCAATTTCCACCTCAGTGCCTTTCCACCATCTACAAGGCACAAGTCAGGAGTGTGATGGGATACTCTCCACTTGCCTGGATGAGTGCAGCTCTAACAACACAAGAAGCTCGACACCATCCAGTACAAAGCAGCCCGCTTGATCGGCACCCCATCCACCAACTTCAACATTTACTCCCTTCACCACCGGCGCACCGTGGCTACAGTGTGTACCATCTACAAGATGCACTGCAGCAACTCGCCAAGGCTTCTTCGGCAGCACCTCCCAAACCCGTGACCTCTACCACCTAGAAGGACGAGGGCAGCAGGCTCATGGGAACACCATGTTTCCCTTCAAGTCGCACGCCATTCTGACTTGGAAATATATCGCCCTTCCTTCGTCGTCGCTGGGTCAAAGTCCTGGAACTCCCTCCCTAAAAGCACTGTGGGAGCACCTTCACCACACGTACTGCAGCGGTTCAAGGCGGCGGCTCACCACCACCTTCTCGAGGGTAATTAGGGATGGACAATAAATGCCAGCGGCGCCCACATCCCGGAATTAATTTTTTTAAATTTTCCAACGCGTGTATTTCTAAGTCGTCATTTGAGGTAAAGCACCCACTTAATAAGTACATATGAAATAGGAGTAGGCCATAAGGCCCCTCGAGCCTGATCCGCCATTCAATAAGATCATGGCTGATCTGATCATGGACTCAGCTCCGCTTCCCCGCCTGCTCCCCATAACCCCTTATCCTCTTATTGTTTAAGAAACTGTCTATTTCTGTCTTAAATTTATTTAATGTCCCAGCTTCCACAGCACTCTGAGGCAGCAAATTCCATGGATTCACAATTCTCAGAGAAGAAATTTCTCCTCATCTCAGTTCTAAATGGGCGGTCCCTTATTCTAAGATCGCCTTGTTCGAGTCTTCCCCCACCAGTGGAAACATCCTCTCTGCATCCACCTTGTCAAGCCCCCTCATAATCTTACACGTTTCTATAAGATCACCTCTCATTCTTCTGAATTCCAATGAGTAGAGGCCCAACCTGCTCAACCTTTCCTCATAAGTCAACCACCTCATTCCTGGAATCAACCCAGTGAACCTTCTTTGAACTGCCTCCAAAGCAAGTATATCCTTTCGTAAATATGGAAACCGAAATGCAGTATTCCAGATGTGGCCTCACCAATACCCTGTATAGCTGTAGCAAGATGTCCCTGTTTTTATACTCCATCCCCTTTGCAACAAAGGTTAAGATTCCATCACCACACTGCTGATTGATGACCTGCAGATGAGTAGCTTTAAATTTTGGATGTTCCACATGGATGCAAGATGTACTCTAACTCTATAAAAAGTGAAGGGACCTGTGCCTGTGGCTCAGTCTTTACATCGTCTCCCTCACTGAGGTACTTAATAAGTTATTCCTGAAGCTGAAGGACCATCACGAGTCTTGAGCACTGTGCTGTGCAGATGTTGCCTCAGTGCTAGAATATGAAATGAATGCAGAAAAGCCTGTCAGTTTAGTAAACCTCAGAATTAGGAGCCAGGCGCAGGTCATTCGGCCCCTCGAGCCTGCTCCACCATTCAGTAAGACCATGGCTGATCTTCTACCTTAACTCCACTTTCCTGCACTGTCCCCAAATCCCTTGATTGCCTTAATATCCAAAAACCTAGCGATCTCTGTCTTGAATATACTCAACGACTGAGCCTCCACAGCCCTCTGGGATAGAGAATGCCAAAGATTCACCACCCTCTGAGTGAAGAAATTCCTCCTCATCTCAGTCCTAAATGGTCGGCCCCTTATTCTGAGACTGTGATCCCTGGTTCTGGACTCCCCAGCCTGGGGGAAACATCCTCCCTGCATCTACTCTGTCAAGCCTTGTAAGAATTTTGTATGTTTCAATGAGATCATCTCTCATTTTTCTAAACTCTCGAATATCGGCCTAATCTGCTCAATCCCTCCTCATAAGACAATCCCCCCATCCCAGGAATTAGTCTGGTGAACCTTCTGTGCACTCCCTCAGTGGTTATGTAGCTGCCAATTTTATTTTTTGGATAACTCTGGCATTTTGCTTCCAAACTGGTAACTGTAGCTGCTATCTGACCAGTTGCATTCTAAGCTGAGCATAAGGCACTTGATTTGAATAAAATAACATTTTACAATTGAAAAGTTGACCGAGGGTACAAGAAATGTCAACATGATTGTGATTATATTATTGTCCATTGAAGGGATTCTCCCTCATTTTCCCAATGTTAGTTTTTTACTATCTTGTTCCTGCACCCAACGAACTTTAGTATAGGGGCAACGCCTCGATTTTAAAATTCTCATTCTTGTTTTCAAATCCTTCATTGCCCTCCCTCTCCCAATCTCTCTAGCCTCCTCCAACCCTAGAACCTTCCGAGATCTCTGCACTCCTCCAAATCTGGGCTCTTGCGCATCCCAGATTTTCATTGCTCCACCATTGGCAGCCGTGCTTTCTTCTGCCTGGATCTTGAGCTCTGGAATTTCCCTCCCTAAACCCCTCCGCCTCTATAACTCTCAAGATGCTGCTTAAAACCTCCCGCTTTAGCACCTTTGCTCGGTGCCAAATTTTTGTTTGACACTCCTGTGAAGCACCATGGGACATTTTGCTACATTAAAGGCTCTATATAAATACAAGTTGTTGTGCGTAGAGCGGCTGATGGCCACTTGACCGTGTGTCATTTGCTCGATATTAGCAATAGCGCGTACGTATCTGCGTGTCTGACCTTTGAGACATCTTTTTTTTGCTTTTATTAAATAGTCAAGGGCCTTTATACCCAATTAAATGAAGTGGAAAAACTGGAGAATAAGGATATTCACTTGCACCCTGTTTTAGACCAATAAAGATGTTATCTTTACAGTTTTTCACACTCCTGCTCTGTCCCCCACAAAGGAATTAAAGGATTGATATTCCCATAGGAACAGGAGGAAGCGTTTCAGCCCCTCAGACCTGCGTTGTCATTCGGTTAGATCATGGCTGATCTGTACCTCAACTCCATTGGTGCTGCACACCTCTGGAATGCTGCTCCCAAGCACTTTGGTAGATCATCATTCATTGAGTTAGACATTTCCAGAGCCTCTGATTTGGCTTCCCACCAAAGCTATATTCATGATCCATTGACTCTGGATCAGTTCCTATGGAGTGGAGGGTAGCCAATGTAACCCCACTTTTTAAAAAAGGAGGGAGAGAGAAAACAGGGAATTACAGACCGGTCAGCCTGACATCGGTAGTGGGTAAAATGATGGAATCAATTATTAAGGATGTCATCGCAGTGCATTTGGAAAGAGGTAATATGATGGGTCCAAGCCAGCATGGATTTGTGAAAGGGAAATCATGCTTGACAAATCTTCTGGAATTTTTTGAGGATGTTTCCAGTAGAGTGGACAAGGGAGAACCAGTTGATGTGGTATATTTGGACTTTCAGAAGGCTTTCGACAAGGTCCCACACAAGAGATTAATGTGCAAAGTTAAAGCACATGGGATTGGGGGTAGTGTGCTGACATGGATTGAGAACTGGTTGTCAGACAGGAAGCAAAGAGTAGGAGTAAATGGGGACTTTTCAGAATGGCAGGCAGTGACTAGTGGGGTACTGCAAGGTTCTGTGCTGGGGCCCCAGCTGTTTACACTGTACATTAATGATTTAGACGAGGGGATTAAATGTAGTATCTCCAAATTTGCGGATGACACTAAGTTGGGTGGCTGTGTGAGCTGCAAGGAGGATTCTATGAGGCTGCAGAGCGACTTGGATAGGTTAGGTGAGTGGGCAAATGCATGGCAGATGAAGTATAATGTGGATAAATGTGAGGTTATCCACTTTGGTGGTAAAAACAGAGAGACAGACTATTATCTGAATGGTGACAGATTAGGAAAAGGGCAGGTGCAAAGAGACCTGGGTGTCATGGTACATCAGTCATTGAAGGTTGGCATGCAGGTACAGCAGGCGGTTAAGAAAGCAAATGGCATGTTGGCCTTCATAGCGAGGGGATTTGAGTACAAGGGCAGGGAGGTGTTGCTACACTTGTACAGGGCCTTGGTGAGGCCACACCTGGAGTATTGTGTACAGTTTTGGTCTCCTAACCTGAGGAAGGACATTCTTGCTATTGAGGGAGTGCAGCGAAGGTTCACCAGACTGATTCCCGGGATGGCGGGACTGACCTATCAAGAAAGACTGGATCAACTGGGCTTGTATTCACTGGAGTTCAGAAGAATGAGAGGGGACCTCATAGAAACGTTTAAAATTCTGACGGGGTTAGACAGGTTAGATGCAGGAAGAATGTTCCCAATGTTGGGGAAGTCCAGAACCAGGGGACACAGTCTAAGGATAAGGGGGAAGCCATTTAGGACCGAGATGAGGAGGAATTTCTTCACCCAGAGAGTGGTGAACCTGTGGAATTCTCTACCACAGAAAGTTGTTGAGGCCAATTCACTAAATATATTCAAAAAGGAGTTAGATGAAGTCCTTACTACTAGGGGAATCAAGGGGTATGGTGAGAAAGCAGGAATGGGGTACTGAAGTTGCATGTTCAGCCATGAACTCATTGAATGGCGGTGCAGGCTAGAAGGGCCGAATGGCCTACTCCTGCACCTATTTTCTATGTTTCTATGGTTCTGTCGTGTTCTCTCAAATCTTCTCAGTCATAGGTCCTTGACTTTACTCATTGTGGGTGGGGCGGGTTGGGGCTCCCTAGGGGTCTTTCTGCTGCTGCTCTTTCATACGTGATCTTATCCACCATCATTCAGCCTCGTCACTCGCTGCTGGTGATTCCACTTTTTGCTCATCAACTTCCATAAGATCACCCTCGGTGATTAAAACCACCACACATTTTATCGTGCAATAGCTTAACATTACAGCATAACCCCCTTCGTGGTCTCTGGGCGAATGAAAATCACATTTTACATTACTTCAAAGATAGCTTCTTTGTCTTTTGCAAGTCTAAACCACAACTCTGATTTCACCTTCAGGCCTTCTCCATCCATTGATATTCTTGACACTGCTGTTAATTTTTTCTTTTGCTGTTTAAGTAGTCTAAGCCAGAGAGTGTAGTAGTTACTCTGCTGTTTTCTGAAGTCAATGAAGATCATACAGAAATGGGAGTGAAAAGAGTCCTCCGTTTGATCTTTGAACGCTGCGGAATTGGAAAGTGGTCTGAGATGCTGACCCCAAAGAATAACTCGAGTTAAGCCCCCAAAAACATAATGGAGGGGTTGCAGCTATGAAGAGAACTAGAAGCTAGGGCGGAGAAGGTTGCAGGGCTGGACTGATCAAGATCTTCAAACTTCGGAAAGATAGTTAGGTTAAATAGTGATATTTCCATCAGCCGACGGGATGGTAACCAGTGAGTACAAATTAAGGTGCTCACGGAATTGAAGGGGAAGTTAGAAAAAATGCATTAACGCAGAGGGTCGTTGGAATGTGGAGTTTCCCGGGCACAAACTGTTTTTAAAGAGTCCATGAATTTGTTTGAAAGGTAATTAGACAGTTGCGTAAACAAGAGGAATATTAAAGGCTTGTAGGGAGTTATCAGAAGAATGGGATTAGACCAAGTGGCCAATGGGGATAATAAAACATTGATCGACTTGATGGACTGAATGGCTGTTTCAGTGCTCTGACTCTTAAGGGCATTCCTACTTTGGTCTCTTCAGTATTTTTGAATGAAATATAATTTTTCGCTGACATGCACTCGCCTTTGGTAATATATATGTAGACTTGCATTTGTATAGCACCTTTCATGACCACCGGACGTCTCAAAGCGCTTTACAGCCAATGAAATACTTTTTGGAAATGTAGTCACTGTTGCAATGTGGGAAACGCGCAGCCAATTTGCGCACAAGCAAGCTCTACGGCCTTTGACATGGTCGACCACGTCATATTCCTTTGCTGTCCCGCTCTCGCCCATCACCTCGTAGCTAGAGAATCTCCAGTAATGGCTTCTCGTCTCTCCTACAAAGATCTCTGGTCCCCCTCCACTTCCTCATCTACATGCTGTGCTTTGTGATACGATCAGCAGGGTCAGCTTCCACATGTGCATTGATTATGCCTAGCTCAATCACCCCAGCACCCCTCGATGGCTCCACTGGTTCTGTGCTGCCGTGCTGCTTGTCCAACATCTGGTCTTGGGTGAGCAGTCATTTTCTCCAGCTAATTGTTGAGGTGTCCAAATCCACCATCCTAGGCCTCCACCTCAACCTCTGCAGCCTATTGACTCCATCCCTTTTTCTGTCCACTTTTGCCGACTGCTTGTAATCTTGCCGTTCTGTTTGATCCCGAACTAATCTTCCCACCCCATAGATTCTCCATCACAAAAACGCCTGCTTCTATCTCTACGTCTGCTCATCTGTCGCTGAAATTCTCGTAGATGTCCTTTGCCACCTCCAGACTTGATTGTTCCAGTGCTCACCTGGTCGGCTTCCCATTCTCCACCCCCCCACCCCCCCAAATAAATTTCAGCTCATCTAAAACTCAACTGCCCGTATCCTATCCTGCACCTTCCTGCTCTCCTATCGCCCGTGTATTCGCTCCTGGTTTCTCCTCTTCCAGCCCTTCCACCGATGCCTCAACTTCTCATTCTTGTATTTAAATCCCTCCATGGTCTTTGAACTGTTTCGGATGAGATCTTAAGCCGAGGCCCTGCCTGCCTCAGGTGGACGTAAAAAAATCCCACGGCATTATTTCGAAGAAGAGCAGAGGAGTTATCCCGGGTGTCCTGGCCAATATTTATCCCTCAATCAACATAAAAAAAAAGATTATCTGGACATTATCACATGGCTGTTGTGGGAGCTTGATGTGCACAAATTGGCTGCTGTGTTTCCCACAGGGACTACACTTCAAAAGTACTTCATTGGCTCTAAAGCACTTAGAGACATCCGGTGGTTGTGAAAGGCGCTATATAAATGCAAGTCTTTTTATTTCTTCTCTCTGTTTCCTCAATCTTGTATTGATGCCTATTTGAGGTTTGCAACAAAAAAAAAATCAAGCAGAGACTTTCATGGCTGACAGAATCTAGTCCTGGTTGAGCTGCTCCTTTATCTTTCCAATTTAATACGAATTATCTGGAGAATTGTTCTTCCAACCTTTGCTCGGGAGATGTGTTTGAAGGGAGCGATTCAGATGCACATCGAAGGGGTCCGCTCTGCCCGCTTTGATTAAGGCGAAGCAAATTGAAGTTAATTTCTGCACTGCATTGCTGAACACGACCAAGTCAGCAGTTTTTCGCTGACAGAATGTTGCATGGAGGACGTTCTAATTCATCATTCAAGATGTGCCGATAATCCCAGTGAATGTCCTTCAAGGACTAGTTTCAATAGTTGTTTTGTTTCTTTATATAGGAGAGATTTTTTAGCTGAAGTGTCTCTCCAAGATAAACCTATCTTTAGAATATAAAGTCTGAAGTGGTTTGAAAGCTCACTGCTCGCTTTCAGTTCTGTTTGTTGGGGGGGTGGGGGGGGGGGAGACTTTTCTTGGTGCTATTTAAGATGAGTATGTCAGCACTGGAGACTGGGACACTTTTTACAAAGTATTTATTTCCTCGTTAGTTTTCTCTCTTTTTCTCTCTCTCTCTCTCTCTCTCTCTCTCTTTCTCTCTCTTTCTCTCTCTTTCTCTCTTTCTTTTTTCCTCTTTTCTCTTTTTTTTCTCTCTCCTTTTTCCTCTTTTTTCCCTCCCCCTTTTTTTTTCCCTCCCCCTTTTTTTTTCCCTCCCCCTCTTTTTTTCCCTCCCCCTCTTTTTTTCCCTCCCCCTCTTTTTTTCCCTCCCCCTCTTTTTTTCCCTCCCCCTCTTTTTTTCCCTCCCCCTCTTTTTTTCCCTCCCCCTCTTTTTTTCCCTCCCCCTCTTTTTTTCCCTCCCCCTCTTTTTTTCCCTCCCCCTCTTTTTTTCCCTCCCCCTCTTTTTTTCCCTCCCCCTCTTTTTTTTCCCTCCCCCTCTTTTTTTTCCCTCCCCCTCTTTTTTTTCCCTCCCCCTCTTTTTTTCCCTCCCCCTCTTTTTTTCCCTCCCCCTCTTTTTTTCCCTCCCCCTCTTTTTTTTCCCTCCCCCTCTTTTTTTTCCCTCCCCCTCTTTTTTTTCCCTCCCCCTCTTTTTTTTCCCTCCCCCTCTTTTTTTTCCCTCCCCCTCTTTTTTTTCCCTCCCCCTCTTTTTTTTCCCTCCCCCTCTTTTTTTTCCCTCCCCCTCTTTTTTTTCCCTCCCCCTCTTTTTTTTCCCTCCCCCTCTTTTTTTTCCCTCCCCCTCTTTTTTTTCCCTCCCCCTCTTTTTTTTCCCTCCCCCTCTTTTTTTTCCCTCCCCCTCTTTTTTTCCCTCCCCCTCTTTTTTTTCCCTCCTCCTTTTTTTCCCTCCCCCTCTTTTTTTTTCTCTCTCTCTCTCCTTTTTTCTCTCTCCTTTTTTCTCTCTCTCCTTTTTCTCTCTCTCTCTCTCTCTCTCTCTCCTTTTTCTCTCTCTCTCTCTCTCTCCTTTTTCTCTCTCTCTCTCTCTCTCTCTCTCTTTCTCTCCTTTTCCTTCTCTCGCTCTCTCTCTCTCTCTCTCTCTCTTCTCCCCCCCCCCCCCCCCCCCCCAATATACACATCGATCATTTGCAGGGGTACAACATTACTGGCACTGTCCATGAGTGGAGCTGAGTCCATGATCAGATCAGCCATGATCTTATTGAATGGCGGAGCAGGCTCGAGGGGCCGTATGGCCTACTCCTGTTCCCTGCCCGCTCCCCATAACCCTTTACTCCCTTATCGCTCAAAAATCTGTCTGTCTCTGCCTTAAATATATTCAATGACCCAGCCTCCACAGCTCTCTTCCTTTGGAGTACTGTCAATTTGAACAACTCTATAGAAATAGATAGAGGTGGCCACTCTGCAACTGTCCATTTGAACATTTATCAGGATGATGGCAAGTGATTTTTATTTGACAGATCAAATCTTAAGATTAATTTCTCGTGTTTTCTGTGACCCCCCACTGCCTGAATTTATTTAATATTTAGTTGTCGCGGTTCATCGGAAGAAAACCTGACTTTGTTTTCCACGTGCCATCCATTCCTGGTACATGTCTGAATGTCTGACATTCATATTGAATGTATTTGTATCCTCCTGTCAGGTTTCGGCCCGGAGTGGATAAACTGCTTTTCCTTTCTCGAGAAAGATGTCAGCTACTTTCAGCAGAAGCAGGGTCCAGCTTTTTTTTTAAAGCCAATAGTTATCAGGTTAGATAGCCATCCTCTACCTGCTGCTGAAACCCTGAGCATGCATAAGAACATAAGAAATAGGAGCAGGAGTAGGCCATTTGGCCCCTCGAGCCTGCTCTGCCATTCAATGAGATCGTGGCTGATCTGGTCTCCACTTCCCTGCCCGCTCCCTATAACTCTTGACACAAATTTCAAAAATCTATTGCGCCACCTTGAATATATTCAATGCCCCAGCCTCCACAGCTCCCTGGGGTAGGAAATTCCAAAGATTCACGAACTTCAGAGAAGAAATTCTTCCTCATCTTGGTTTTAAATGGGCAACCCCTTATTCTGAAACTATGCCCCCTAGTTCTAGATTCCCTCACAAGGGGAAACATCCTCTCTGCATCTACCCTGCCAAGCCCCCTCATTTGTTACCTCCAGACTCAATTATTCCAATGGACTCCTGGCTGGCTCCCAGCTTGCATCTTCTGTAAGCTTTAGCTCATCCAAAACTCTGCGACCTGTTTTCCCAACACGCTCCAAGTCCCGCTCGCCCATCGCCCCCTGTGCTCTAGATCCAGCAACGCCTCCATTTTAAAATTCTCATCATGGTTTTCAAATCCCTCTACGGCCTTGCCCTGACCTATTTCTGTAACCTCCTCCAGTCCTACAACTCTCAGATCTCTGCTCTTCCAATTCTCACCTCTTGTGCATCTCTATATTCCTTCACTCCACCTTTGGTGGCCGTACCTTCAGCTGCCTAGGCCCGAATTCCCTCCCTAAAACCTAAATCTCTTATCTCCAACGTCACTCCTTAAAGCCTACCTCCTGTCCCAATATCGCTATGTGACTCGGTGTCAAAATCTGTCTGATGTTCCTGTGAAGCGCTTTGGAGCTTTTTACTATGTTAAAGGTGTTTATATAAATGCAAGTTGTTGTTGCCCCTCCAAATTCAAATGAAGCCATGATCTGTGTGTCTACCTTTCTCTAGCTCAGTAAAGACTTTCATCATCGAGGAAGACTTGCATCCACTCTTAGTATGCGTTCTTAGGTGGCTGAACAGTCCAATACGAGAACCACATTCTCTGTCACAGGTGGGACAGACAGTGGTTGAAGGAAAGGGTGGGCAGGGAGCCTGGTTTTCCGCACACTCCTTCCGCTGCCTGCGCTTGATTTCTGCATGCTCTCGGCGATGATACTCGGAGCTCAGCGCCCTCCCGGATGCACTTCCTCCACTTCGGGCGGTCTATGGCCAGGGACTCCCAGGTGTTAATGGGGATGTCTCACTTTATCAGGGAGGCTTTGAGGGTGTCCTTGTAATGTTTGCTCTGCCCACCTTTGGCTCGTTTGCCGTGGACGAGTTGCGAGTCCTCACTGCACAGCAATGCCCCCTAGTCATCAAGATCCATGGCGCAGTCCTGGACAACATGGACCACTTCCCCTATTTCGGGAGCCTCCTATCAACAAGAGCAGGCATTGACGATGAGATCCATCACCGCCTCCAGTTCGCCAGTGCAGCCTTCGGCTGCCTGAGGAAAAGAGTGTGTTTGAAGACCAATCCCTCAAAACTGGCACCAAGCTCATGGTCTACAGGGCCGTAGTAATACCCGCTCTCCTGTATGGCTCAGAGCCGTGGACCATGTAGAGTAGACACCGCAAGTCGCTGGAGAAATACCACCAGCGATATCTCCGCAAGATCCTGCAAATTTCCTGGGAGGACAGATGCACAAACGTTAGCGTCCTCGTCCAGGCATTGAAGCACTGACCACAGTTGATCAGCTCCGCTGGGTAGGTCACGTAGGTCGCATGCCAGACACGAGACTCCCAAAGTAAAGACTTTATAGTAATGCTGTTGACGCTGGCCAGGCCAATGGTATTTGAGAAGTCGTGTCAGAGGGGTTATCCATTCAGCCTGTGTCCCACAGTCGAGAAAATATCGTGCAGGTTTGAGGGATGTCTGTGTTGGACTGTCCCGTCCAATTATTTTAATACATGAGGGGAAAATCTCAACCCATTGGAGCTTAGCCATAAAATCTTTTTTTGTTGATGAAAAGACCTCGTCCTTCTCTTCACTTGCACAAGCCGATTTGGCTTCCTCAATAAGTGGTCATTGCTTCAATAGTTAATTATGAGAAATGCTTCCATTTTTTAGGACCCCAATTTCTAGACTGCAATAAAAATAATCGACGTGTTGATGACGTGTAACGCTGCATTCGCTCAATAGGGTCACTGACAACATGGTGCTCTTACTGATGTACTGGCCAATATTTATCCCTCATCCAACATCACAAAAAAAAATGCCGCGAATATACAGTCTCCAGAGAATACAACCATTACACCAGCAAAGACATGCCGATCCAGGCCTACATGAACAACTTACCACCAACCCGTCTCAAATCTAGAAGGCCATTTTGGACCGTCGCCAAAGCCCTTCAGCGGTCTCCCCTCAGCCTCGATGACCGACGGTGAAATGCTTGGAAGAACTGTGACATACGGAATGGATTCCTTAGAGGGCCCCACAGTACAACCTGAAGGATCAAACTTTCCTCACAAACAGTGGACACCCATCAACCGCCTCAGAACCGGTCACGGTCGATGCTGCCACCTTCTCCAAGTGGAAGATTAAAGCATCCCCATCATGTGACTGTGGAGCTCCTAATCAGACCCTGGAGCACATCATCAAGCACTGCCCTCCGAGGGAATTCACAGGCAGCCTACAGGATATCCACGCTGTTACACCGGAAGCTTTGGCCTGGATATCCAACTTGGATATTGACGTTTGATTTGCTTTGCTACTACATACGGAAGAATATGACTTCAAAAAACAGTATACTTGTTTGTGGGAGCTTGCTGTGTGCAATTTGGCTGGCACATTACCTACATTACGTCAGTGATTACACTTCAAAGTAAAAATTGGCTGTAAAGTGCTGTATAAATGCAATCTTTATTTCCTTTTACTGTTTATCTTCAATTGGATTAATTGATTTAGTTCTGGGTGTTATTTTTAACTTCTCTTCCTTTTTCCATTCCTCTCTTTGAAAGAATTCAATCAGATTTTTATCGGAATCCTTTTGGTGAAGAATATGCGCTGGTGAAGGTGAATTGATTAGGAACCAGCATGAATTTGGAAGCATAGGATCCTGCCTGTTAATTCAGCTTGATTTATTCAAAAATGTTGGATAAATTGTGGCCCTCCCCATGATGTAGTTTATCTGTCACCGGAAGTAACTACATTTCTCAGGGGGGAGCATGGTACTGAATCAGGACTTGGATTAAACAAATGGGAAACGTGGAGTACCTGTGAGAAGAGTTATGTCAGAATGGGGTCTCGAAGGGGACCCTGGGAGGGACGGGTGATTTCCGTATTCTCAACGGCTGGACAATGTGAGCAAGCGATTCAGAAAAGCAAGTTGCGTCCGTTGGTGGTTGCGGGCCTCCACGGTTGGAACAGTGTGTCTAATTCTGATCATTGCATTTCCCTATTGCTTGCCATGCATTCTTTGTGGTGCAGGGAAGAGCAAGGAAACTGAATCAGAATGCAAAGAAGAGGAGCTAAGGATAGGACGACAAACTGGAGTCTATAAAGAAGGTAGTTGAAGATCTTCAAGCTGCACAAAATATTAAATAGTGCAGAGCTGAAACAACAACTTGTATTTATATAGCGCCTTTAATGTAGGGAAACGTCCCAAGGTGCTTCACAGGAGTATTAGGAGATAAAAATTTGACACCGAGCCGCATAAGTTGAAATTAGCGCAGGTAAAGAGGTAGGTTTTAAGGAGCGTCTTGAAGGAAGAGAGAGGTGGAGAGGTTTAGGCAGGGAGTTCCAGAGCTTGGGGCCTAGGCAACAGAAGGCACGGCCACCAATGGTGGAGCGATTAGAATCTCGGATGCTCGAGGGCAGAATTAGAGGGGCGCAGACATTTTGGGGGTTGTGGGGCTGAAGAAGATTACAGAGATAGGGATGGATTTGAAAACAAGGAGGAGAACTTCAGATTAAGCCCGGAAGTAGGATATAGGGATGTCCTATAAAATTAGTGGGAACTCACTTTGAAACAGAATTTCTGTACCCAGAATGGTGTGTTAGGAACGATCTGCCAGGTGGGATTGTGAAGATAAACACATTTTAGGACCTTCAGAAGCGAGTCAAGTGCTATACTGAGAAAATAAGGGCACTAACTGGATGAGATTTGATGGGCCGATGGGCGTTTTCTCTTCCTTGACCGATGTCGTTGATTGGGCGTGTTAGGAAGGAGTTTTGGGTTGAGTGAATGCTCTGATGCCTAACTTAGAACATAAGAATTAGAAGCAGGAGTCGGCCATTCGGCCCTTCGAACCTGCTCCATCATTCAATCCGATCACAGCTGATCTTCTACCTCAACTCCACTCCCTAGCCCTTGATTCCCTCAATATCCAAAAATCTATCCATCTCCATCTTGAATATACTCAAAAGACTGAGCCTCCACAGCCCTCGGTGGAGAATTCCAAAGATTCACCACCCTCTGAGTGAAGAAGTTTCTCCTCATCTTAGTCCCAAATGGCTGACCCCTTATTCTGAGACAAACCGCATCTTGGCTCAATTCCCATCCAATGGGCTTTTTATAGAAAAGGTGTGTTGACCTCCCGTGTCGAGCGGTGGTACGTCTGGATGCTGCACGATCGTGTTGCCCAAACCTTGAGGCAATTTAGTGTAAATGAGGCAAAACTGTGCTGAGCATCCGAGACTTGGACCTTCCTTTCTCTGTCCAGTTACATCAATGCAGCACCTTCTCTGAATGCAGTTCTATTAAGGTCAACTGAAGTGCACATTGTGTTGATGCCTGGTGTGAGAGTACAGTCAAGATTGTTGGCCATGCGTCATTGCTGCTGCATTCATGAGGTATTTTAGTCTCCTACACTGAGAATAATGGTAATCACTGCAATGATATGGCACTGTGATGACTTGTGTTATCACACCATGCTACGATAGTGCTCTGCATCTTGTACCATTCATCACAATAATATCTGGGTAAGCTGCTGTAATTGACGTGGCCGTGAAGCTTTCTCTGGGAGTGGAGAAGGTGCTTTAGTTGGCGTTTCTTTTGCAAGATCACGTCTTATCGAGCTAATGAAAGGCCAAGCTTGTGCAGTGCAAATGAGCGAATGCAATGACAAGTCAGGAGAGGGGGATAATGAGTCTGCTGCCAAGTTGTCTGGTCTGTAGAGGGATGGAATGCACAAACTGAGGGTCAGATTACTCCCGACACCTCGTGAAGCTGCCACTCTGACAGTTCTGCAGTTTCTTTGGGCCCAAGTTTCCACATGATTTGCGCCTGATTTTTAGGAGCAACTGGTGGAGAACGGACTATCTTAGAAATCGCAATTCTCCACATTTTTTTTCCTGCAGTTCTAGTGAGGTAGAACAGTTCTACTTTGGAACAGAATTTTTTCTTCAAAAGGGGGCGTGTCCGGCCACTGACGCCTGATTTCAAAGTTTCCACAGTGAAAACGTACTCCAAACTAAAGTAGAATGGAGCAAGTGAAGATTTTTGTCGAACTGAAAAAACCTGTTCTACACATTAAAAAAATCAGGCGCAGGTTACAAATTAGGCGTCCAGAACGAGGTGGGGGGGAGAAAGGGAAGTCATTAAATTCTACAATCAGTCTTTATTTATACTTCTACAAATATTATACAAATAAATCCAACCTGAATAAACATTTATAAGCAAAGAAAAGATTAAATAACCCATCTTCCTACCTGTGTGAAAGTGCTTCAGCCATCGTTCGTTGCCGCGGGGGGTGGGGAAGGAAACCGCCGTTTGCCGCCGCGGAGGTTGAGGGAGGGGAAGGAGACAGTGGTTTGTTGCCGCGGAGGGGAGGGAGGGGAAGGAGACAGCGGTTTGTTGCCGCGGAGGGGAGGGAGGGGGAGGAAACTGCCGTTTGTTGCTGTGGAGGGTGGGGGGGGGAGAGGAGACAGTGAGAAGGTTGCAAGAAGCCTCAGTGCTGATGGCAATGTGCTTTTATTAAAAAATGTTCAAAAATTAAACAGCTACAAAGAACTACAAAAATTGTCGAGTGCCAATGTTTTTTTTCACACTGAGCATGCGCGAATGCTCCAACGCGCGCAGCGTTGCCGGCAGGAAAAAAATTAATTTAAATAGTACCAGCCCCCTCCCACTTACAAAATCGGCGCGAGTGTAGTCTCCGCCCCCCCTGGGCGCCGCGCCAAACAAACAAGGAGCTGCAAAGCGCTTGAGAATAGCGCGTTTTTTTTCCGGCGCCGTTTTAGGCGCGAAAAACGGGCGCCCAGCTCGGAAGGGCGCCCGTTTTTTATCCTGTGGAAACTTAGGCCCTTTATTTCTCAAAAGCAAAAGCCAAACTAGGAGTCGTAAACCAGCTGTCAACCCAGTGAGGGAGGCACAGCCCCATGGAGCGACGGGTAGTTTAATTTATTTATAAATCTACATTTTATAATGAATGTGAAATTAAGTCGATGCTGTTTGTTGGTTCTGCTGGGAGCAAAGTGTCTCATTGCCCGTTGAGATTTTTTGAGGAATGGATTAAGAATATTTTCTTGTGCTTTCTGTCCGTGGAGAGAGAAGTGTGAACACACTGGGCCAAAAATTGCGGTCGGAGGCTTCCCGTGTGCGGATGCCTCCGACCAAAAATTTTTTAACAAAAATACCTGGTGGTCCCGGAGGAACGTAGATGTGCGCTCCGAGGCTGAGCTGCACAGTCCAGTGCAGGGGCCCACGTATTCCAGGAATGTGTGCACAGCCTTGGGTCACGTGGGCCGCACCAACCATTGAAAATGGCGCATCCCCACTCAGTAATGGTAAGTTCCGTTTGTGCGGAGATCACGTTTCTATGAATGAGAATACCCCAAAAACACAAAAATTTTAATAAGAAAAACACGTCACATTTAAAAATTAATTGAATTTAATTAAATGTTTCAGACAAAAGGAAATGTTTTGAAATGCTTTAAACATGCTTTAATAGGGGTACAAATAAATTTGCCTTAATGGAAAGGGGTTTTAATATAAAAAATTATTGGTAAATCTTTATTTTTCTATCTTTTAAAACTCTTATGCTGGTAAAAACAGGCAGTACGCCTGCTTTTACCAGGCGTAAAAGTTTGAAGGACGTTCGCTGGGCAAGAGTTGGTCAAGTAGCCCAAATCTCCGCCCGCGCAGTCCCTTCTCCCGAGGATGTGTTGGTTTTGGCACATGCGCATTGCGCACCGAGAACTGGCACTTGCGGGGCCTCTATGGGTGCGTGCGCACACCGTACATGCCCGGAGAGACCGCGATTTTTGGCCCACTATTATCCCAATGCTCTGAGTCCTCACCAATATTTATCACTAAAGCAGATGATTTGGTCATTATCACATTGCTGTTTGTGGGACCTTGCTGTTCGCAAATTGGCTGCTGCATTTCCTACATTACAACAGTGACTGCACTTAAAAGTAGATGTCCTGAGGTTGTGAAAGGTGCTATATAAATGCAAGTTATTTTATTTTCTTTACATTTAGGCTCGGCAGGTTGGAGTCCTGCTGTGTGCAGTGCCATGGAGTAGATAGCTGAAAGTGACTACTTATCTCCCGCAAGCTCTTGGTTTATCTCTGCCACGTTGGAGATGTTCCCAGTGCAGATCAGGTGCCTCAGTTCACTTTATCCCCGAGTTAACAGCATGAGCCTGACTGAAGCGAATTCTTCCTTGTGGTTTTGACGCTGAAAAGATGGGCTGAAAAACTCCTTTGCCCCTTCTCTCCAAAACATTCCAACTCAAGCACCCAATTATCGGGGCCAGAAATCTTAAGGCCCTGATATGTTGAGTATCCAGTCTCGCCTAACTCAAAAGGGAGGTGCCACACCTGGAAATGAATGCTCAGAGGAGGAGGAAATATCTGAGACACAGGAACATCTCCCAGCAGAACTCTGGAGCAGAGGCCTGGGGCCAGGCTGCCTGCCCATAGTCAGTCAAGGAATGGAGTATTGTGTGGGGCATTTCCACGAAAGAAAGACTTGCATTTATCTAGCGCCTTTCATGACCACCGGATGTCTCAAAGCACTTTACAGCCAATGAAGTACTTTTGGAGTGTAGCCACTGTTGTAATGTGGGAAACGCGGCAGCCAATTTGTGCACAGCAAGCTCCCACAAACAGCAATGTGATAATGACCAAATAATCTGTTTTTATGTTGATTGAGGGATAAATATTGGCCAGGACACCGGGGAGAACTCCCCTGCTCCTCTTCGAAATAGTGCCGTGGGATCTTTTCCATCCTGAGAGAGCAGACGGGGCCTCGGTTTAACGTCTCATCTGAAAGATGGCACCTCCAACAATGCAGCACTCCCTCAGCACTGTACTGGGAGTGTTAGCCTAGATTTATGTGCTCAAGTCCCTGGAGTGGGACTTGAACCCACAACCTTCTGACACACAGGTGCGTGTGCTTAACCGCTGAGCCACAGCTGACATTATCGTCCTTGATCTGCAACTCAAGCCATCGAGCTGTGAAGCACGTCCCGACAGTGCCTCCTGAGAGCAGGACTGAGTGGCTGAGCTGTGGTTGTAATGCCCTGTTTGTGCTTTGTTTTGCAGTGTGCTCGGTCAGTGTTCTTGGAGAGAGCGACGTGATGCAGGAGTTCCTGGCTGATTCCAGCGAGGTAAGACTGTGTGAAAAGGGAGGCCAGCTTAGCCTGGGCCAGTTGTATTCAGAGTCCATGTGATCAATATTTAACATTGGAGCAGGAAGAGGCCATCCAGCCTCTCGAGCATGTTCCACCATTTGATTAGATTATGGCTGATCTGTATCTTGACTTCATTTGCCCGCCTTGGTTCCACATTCCTTAATACCATTTCCGAACAAAAATTGAACAATCTCATGATGCTTTCAGTTGACATCCAGTCTCTAAGGAGCGTACTACTTCAAGGCACAGCGTGTGCTGGAGAGCGACGGCTGTGAAGAGGGCGACTGGATTGGACGTCACCAAGGTCCAGGTTGCCTATTGGAGCATGGCCAGGTACAGCAGGAGCGGCAAGTGATCGTGGTGCAACGTGATTGGGGCCCAGGAGAGGCGTGAGTTTGGGGCCCAGAAGAGCCGAGGGCCCAGGGGCAGCACATAAGAACATAAGAACATAAGAACATAAGAATTAGGAACAGGAGTAGGCCATCTAGCCTCTCGAGCCTGCTCCGCCATTCAAAAAGATCATGGCTGATCTGGCCGTGGACTCCGCTCCACTTACCCGCCCGCTCCCCATAACCCTTAATTCCCTTATTGGTTAAAAATCTATCTATCTGTGATTTGAATACATTCAATGAGCTAGCCTCAACTGCTTCCTTGGGCAGAGAATTGCACAGATTCACAACCCTCTGGGAGAAGATATTCCTTCTCAACTCGGTTTTAAATTGGCTCCCCCGTATTTTGAGACTGTGCCCCCTAGTTCTAGTCTCCCCGACCGGTGGAAACAACCTCTCTGCCTCTATCTTGTCTATCCCTTTCATTATTTTAAATGTTTCTATAAGATCACCCCTCATCCTTCTGAACTCCAACAAGTAAAGACCCAGTCTACTCAATCTATCATAAGGTAACCCCCTCATCTCCAGAATCAGCCTAGTGAATCGTCTCTGTACCCCCTCCAAAGCTAGTATATCCTTCCTTAAGTAAGGTGACCAAAACTGCACGCAGTACTCCAGGTGCGGCGTCACCAATACCCTGTGCAGTTGCAGCAGGACCTCCCTGCTTTTGTACTCCATCCCTCTCGCAATGAAGGCCAACATTCCATTCGCCTTCCTGATTACCTGTTGCAACTGCAAACTAACTTTTTGGGATTCATGCACAAGGATCCCCAGGTCCCTCTGCACCGCAGCATGTTGTAATTTCTCCCCATTCAAATAATAATCCCTTTTACTGTTTTTTTTTCCCAAGGTGGATGACCTCACATTTTTCGACATTGTATTCCATCTGCCAAACCTTAGCCCATTCGCTTAACCTATCTAAATCTCCTTGCAGCCTCTCTGTGTCGTCTATGCAACCCGCTTTCCCACTAATCTTTGTGTCATCTGCAAATTTTGTTACACTACACTCTGTCCCCTTTTCCAGATCATCTATGTATATTGTAAACAGTTGTGGTCCCAGCACCGATCCCTGTGGCACACCACTAACCACCGATTTCCAACCCGAAAAGGACCCATTTATCCCGACTCTCTGCTTTCTGTTAGCCAGCCAATTCTTTATCCATGCTAATACATTTCCTCTGACTCCGTGTACCTTTATCTTCTGCAGTAACCTTTTGTGTGGCACCTTATCGAATGCCTTTTGGAAATCTAAATACACCACATCCATCGGTGCACCTCTATCCACCATGCTCGTTATATCCTCAAAGAATTCCAGTAAATTAGTTAAACACGATTTCCCCTTCATGACTCCATGTTGCGTCTGCTTGATTGCACTATTCCTATCTAGATGTCCCGCTATTTCTTCCTTAATGATAGCTTCAAGCATTTTCCCCACTACAGATGTTAAACTAACCGGCCTATAGTTACCTGCCTTTTGTCTGCCCCCTTTTTTAAACAGAGGTGTTACATTAGCTGCTTTCCAATCCGCTGGTACCTCCCCAGAGTCCAGAGAATTTTGGTAGATTATAACGAATGCATCTGCTATAACTTCCGCCATCTCTTTTAATACCCTGGGATGCATTTCATCAGGACCAGGGGACTTGTCTACCTTGAGTCCCATTAGCCTGTCCAGCACTACCTCCCTAGTGATAGTGATTGTCTCAAGGTCCTCCCTTCCCACATTCCCGTGACCAGCAATTTTTGACGTGGTTTTTGTGTCTTCCACTGTGAAGACCGAAGCAAAATAATTGTTTAAGGTCTCAGCCATTCCCACATTTCCCATTACTAAATCCCCCTTCTCATCTTCTAAAGGACCAACATTTACTTTAGTCACTCTTTTCCGTTTTATATATCGGTAAAAGCTTTTACTATCTGTTTTTATGTTTTGCGCAAGTTTCCTTTCGTAATCTATCTTTCCTTTCTTTTTGCTTTCTTAGTCATTCTTTGCTGTCGTTGAAAATTTTCCTAATCTTCTAGTTTCCTACTAACCTTGGCCACCTTATATGCTTTGGTTTTTAATTTGATGCTCTCTATTTCCTTGGTTATCCACGGCTGGTTATCCCTTCTCTTACCGCCCTTTTTCACTGGAATATATTTTTGTTGAGCACTATGAAAGAGCTCCTTAAAAGTCCTCCACTGTTCCTCAATTGTGCCACCATTTAGTCTGTGTTCCTAGTCTACTTTAGCTAATTCTGCCCTCATCCCACTGTAGTCCCCTTTGTTTAAGCATTGTATGCTCGTTTGAGACACTACTTCCTCACCCTCAATCTGTATTACAAATTCAATCATACTGTGATCACTCATTCCGAGAGGATCTTTTACTAGGAGATCGTTTATTATTCCTGTCTCATTACATAGGACCAGATCTAAGATAGCTTGCTCCCTTGTTCTGTAACATACTGTTCTAAAACAATCCCGTATGCATTCTATGAATTCCTCCTCCAGGCTACCCCGTGCGATTTTGATTTGACCAATCGATATGTAGGTTAAAATCCCCCATGATTACTGCCGTTCCTTTTTCACATGCCTCCATTATTCCCTTGATTATTGTCCGCCCCACCGTGAAGTTATTATTTGGGGGCCTATAAACTACGCCCACCAGTGACTTTTTCCCCTTACTATCTCTAATCTCCACCCACAATGATTCAACATTTTGTTCATTAAAGCCAATATCATCTCTCACAACTGCCCTGATATCACCCTTTATTAACAGAGCTATCCCACCTCCTTTCCCTTGTCTATCCTTCCGAATTGTCAGACACCCCTGGGTATGTTTAATTTCCAGTCTTGGCCACCCTGCAACCACGTTTGTGTAATGGCCACCAAATCATACCCATTTGCAATGATTTGTGCCGTCAACTCATTTACTTTATTTCGAATGCTGCGTGCGTTTAGGTAAAGTGTTTTAATACTAGCTTTTAAACCATGATTTTTAGTTTTGACCCCCCCTGCAGCCCCTTTATATTCATACATATTGTCCCTTCCTATCACCTTGTGGTTTACACTTACCCCAGTGCTACTCTGCTCTGTTGCCTCCTGCCAGCCCACACTGCGATATGTGTGCGCACTAGGTCCATGCAGCAGAGCAGGTCTCCAGTCGTCCTGGTTAACCCTTGCCACTGGATCAAGACCTAGCTCTGCGGAGCCCATGCGGTGGCTGGTGTGCAACGGTCACCATACGTTAAAAAAAATCCCCACACCGGCATCTTCCACCCTTCAGCATGTAGTTCGGGACCTGGAATATTGGGTCCATCAGTGAAACACCTGTGAACTCATCCCTTTTTGGCGTGGAAGCAAGTCATCCTCGATACGAGGGACCGCCTATGATGATGGAGTCTCAACAGCTTTTTGGGGGAGCGTGATCCAGATTTTCACTACCCTTTGTGTGAAGAAGTGCTTCATGACATCACCCCTGAATGGCTTAGCTCTCAGTTTAAGGTTGTGCCCCTTGTTCTGGCACCCCCCCACCAGAGGAAAAAGTTTCTCTCTCTATCCTATCAAATCCATTCATCATCTTGAACACCTCAATCATATCAGCACAGAATTTTTGCAGTTGTTAGTTTCTTGAAAATGGGATGTGCCAATTACTATGTTAAATAGAACCCTGAAGGAATAAGTCTCTTTCCTAAATGTAAAGTTGGAGCTGAAAGGCACACTGCTTGCGTCAAGGCAACTTAATCTGTTGTGTGTGTTTTTGGTGAGGGATGGTGAATGGAACTCTCACTTGCTTCTTGTATCCAGTGTTGGCATCAAACAGTCCTATGTCTGGTACAGTATAGATATGACGTAGGGTAATGCAGTCTATGCTGTGCCATGAGATATGTCCCTTATTCATAGAATCGGAGAATGGGACAGCACAGGAAGCCATTCAGCCCATCGTGCCTGTGTCGGCTCTTTAAAAATGCCAGCCAATTAGTCCCACTCCCTTGCTCTTTCCCCGTAGTCCTGCAGAGATATTTATCCAATTTCCCGTTGAAAGTTACTATTGATTCTGCTTCTCTCCTCAATTTTGTGTAGTAAATTCCAGATCCTAACTCGCTGCGTAAATCTCTTCACCACCCCCCGCCCCCCCCCACTCCCCGCTTTTGTCAATTATCTTAAATGTATCACCTGGTTACTGACCCTCCTGCACTGGAAACAATTTCTCCTTATTTATTCTATCAAAACCCTTTCGAGGCCATAGTTTCAGAATAAGGGGTCGCCCATTTAAAATGGAAATAAAGGAGAATTTCTTCCCTGAGGGTCGTGAATCTTTGGAATTCTCTACCCCAGAGAGCTGTGGCGGCTGGGTCATTGGCTATATTTAAATTGGAGATTCACAGATTTCCGAACGCTAAGGGAGCCAAGGGTTATGGGGAACGGGCAGGGAAGTGGAGTTGAGGCCAAGATCAGATCAGCCATGATATTGAATGGCGGAGCAGGCTCGAGGGGCCGAATGGCCTACTCCTGCTCCTATTTCTTATGTTCTTGTGTTTAGGATTTTGAACACCTCCATTAAATCTCCCCTCAACATTCTCTGCTCTTGGAACAATCCCAGTTTCTCCAGTCTATCCACATAACTGATGTCCTGCATCCCTGGTACCGTTCTGGTACGTCTCCTCTACACCTTCTCCAAGTCCTTCCTAAAGTGTGGTGACCAGAATTGAACACACTACTCCAGCTGTGGCCTAACCAGTGACTTACAAAGACTTAGCATGGCTTTCTTACTGCATCTTTCCATTTTCATTGTGATATTGTGCGTGTCCACGCCTTTGTTACCTCTAGACTTGACTACTCCAACGCACTCCTGGCTGGTCTCTCACATTCTACCCTACGTAAACTTGATCATCCAAAACTCGGTAGCCCATGTCCTAACTCTCACCAAGTCTCACTCAGCCATCACCCCCTGTGCTCGATGACCTACTTTGGCTCCCGGTTAAGCAGCGCCTCAATTTTAAAATTCTCACCCTTGTTTTCAAATCCATCCATGGCCTCGCCCCCTCCCTATCTCTGTAATCTCCTTCAGCTGCCCCACCCCCAAGATATCTGCTTTCCTCAAATTCTGTCCTCATGAGCATCCCTGATTATGATTGCTCAAACCTCTCCTCCTTTGTACCGCTCCCTCCTTTTTTAAGACGCTTCTTAAAACCTAGCTCTTTGACCAAGCTTTTGGTCATCTGCTGTAATTTCTTCTTGTGTGGCTCAGTGTTGATTTTTTTTTGGTCTTATAACACCCCTGTGAAGCGCCTTGGAACATTTTACTGTTACAGGTGACACAAGTTGTTGTGTCTGATCTTGCTGATGCAGTTGCT
Organism: Pristiophorus japonicus; assembly: GCF_044704955.1. Lineage (NCBI taxonomy): Eukaryota > Metazoa > Chordata > Chondrichthyes > Pristiophoridae > Pristiophorus > Pristiophorus japonicus. The sequence continues at coordinate 82,284,617 of NC_091997.1, forward strand.
ACTCGAGGCCTTATAATAGGGGACTTAGGGGTAAGGGAGAATGGTTGTAGCCATGTGAATACAGAATGAGAGTTAATGCATTCTGGTGGGTGTGTGCGGTGGTGTGAGACAACTTTAATCCCATGCCCAAAGGTATGTCTAAAGGCGCACACGCTCTCACGCTCTCACGCTCCCACGCTCCCACGCTCCCACGCTCCCACGCTCCCACGCTCCCACGCTCCCACGCTCTCTCACACACACTCTCTCACACTCTCTCGTGTCATGTTCCGCTCAGACTGATGTCCCACCCACACAATGGAGTGCAATGATTGATGGCATTCAATAGTCTCCTGATATCTTCTGAGCAATCCTCCTGTCTTACACCTGTTTGGTCCAGTTGAATAAATTTATGGAGGCGTCCAGGTCTAACCAGCACTTCTGCAAAGATTTTAGATGTTTCAGATGTTACGGGCCTATGGAAACCGAATGCATGTGAAGGATAGTGGTCTAATGTTTTATAGAGCGCCTTTTGGAACCTCAGAACATCCCAAAACATTTTACAGCGAATAAAGTATTTTTGAAGCACTGCCACTGTTGTAATGTAGGAAACACAGCAGCCAATTTGCGCATAGCAAGCTCACACAAGCAGTGATGAGATCATGACCAGATCATCTGTTTGAGTAATTTTGGTTGAGGGATAAATATTGATTAGAACGCCAGGGAGAGCTGCCCTGTTGCTCTTCGCAATAGTGCCATGCAATCCTTTGCAGGCAGACGGGGCCTCGGTTTAAAGTCTCATCCGAAAGACGGCACCTCTGACAGAAGAAATAGGAGCAGGCCATACAGCCCTTCGAGCCTGCTCCGCCATTTAATACGATCATGGCTGATCTGTTCATGGACTCAGGTCCACTTCCCTGCCTGCTCCCCATGACCCCTTATTCCCTTATCAGTTAAGAAACTGTCTATCTCTGTCTTAAATTTATTCAATGTCCCAGCTTCCACAGCTCTCTGAGGCAGTGAATTCCACAGATTTGCAACCCTCAGAGAAGAAATTTCTCCTCATCTCCGTTTTAAATGGGCAGCCCCTTATTTTAAGATTATGCCCCCAAGTTCGAGTCTCCCCTATTAGTGAAAACATCCTCTCTGCATCCACCTTGCCAGACCCCCTCATAATCTTATACATTTCGATAAGATCACCTCTCATTCTTCTGAATTCCAATGAGTAGAGGCCCAACCTACTCAACCTTTCCTCATAAGTCAACCCTCTCATCTCCGGAATCAACCTAGTGAACCTTCCTCCAAAGATAGTATATCCTTTCGTAAATATGGAAACCAAGACTGTACGCAGTATTCCAGGTGTGGCCTCACCAATATCCTGTATAACTAGCAAGACTTTCCTGCTTTTATACTCCATCCCCTTTGCAATAAAGGCCAAGATACCATTGGCCTTCCTGATCACTTGCTGTACCTGCATACTAACCTTTTGTGTTTCATGCACAAGTATCTCCAGGTCCCACTGTACTGCAGCACTGTGCAATTTTTCTCCATTTAAATAATAACTTGCTCTTTGATTTTTTTTTTTCTCTGCCAAAGTGCATGACCTCACACTTGCCAATATTATACTCCATCTGCCAACTTGTTACCCACTCACTTAGCCTGTCTATGTCCTTTTGCAGATTTTTTGTGTCCTTCTCACACATTGCTTTTCCTCCCATCTTTGTAGCGTCAGCAAACTTGGCTACGTTACACTCTGTCCCTTCTTCCAAGTCGTTAATATAGATGGTAATATAGCACTCTCTCAGTACTGCACTGAGAGTGTCGGAAAGATTTTGTGCTCAAGCCTCTGAAGTGGGACTTGGACCCACAAGATTTTGACTCAGGCGAGAGTGCGTACCAGTAAGCCACATACAAATTATCCCACCAGTGTCTGAGCACTTGAACCTCCTTAGATCATGGCCTGGATGGTGCACACATCATGAAGTCATTGGCTCCTGTGTAATGCAGAGTGTGTGTGTGGCTGCTATACTTCATCTGGGATGTTGGATAACAGAATATTTGCCCCTCCCTCAGTATGAACTTGTCCCACTGCTTTATGTCTTTCCCTACTATACTGGGTATGGAGCTTAATTATGCACTAGCCGATGTCAAGGTGTACACAGGTTTACAGTACCAGGGGCCTGTGAATAGTTGGTTAATTTCTACCAAGTATGAGATACTGTGACGACCTTTCAGGTTAATTAACCTTCTGCCCTTAGTGCTGTACTGATAGTTGTGTGTCGCTGTTTAGTTAAATGAAGATAGACGTGTATTGGAATTCTCAGTTTGGGGATGGAGGAGAGAGACAGTGAGAGCTATTTTTAGATTTCAAGAATCCTTTTTTGCCTGATCTGTTCAGATAGTGACGGGAGAACTGAGGCTGCTGGGAAAGAGGGGCACATCTCTGGTTGAAGTGGGATTGAGCACTCTGATGTGATGTCTTGTCTCTTTTATACATGAATGACTCGATCAGCTTCGCTGGGCAGGCCACACAGTTCGCATGCCAGACACTAGGCTTTCTAAACAATTGTTCTATGCGGAGCTCCTTCACGGCAAATGAGCCAAAGGTGGGCAGCGGAAACATTACAAAGACACTCTTAAAACCTCCCTGATAAAGTGCGACATCATTGACATCTAGGAGACCCTGGCCGAAGACCGCCCTAGGTAGAGAGAGTGCATCCGGGAAGGGGTTGAGCTTCAGGCGCAGGCAGCGGAAGGAGCGTGCGGCAAATCAGTTCCACCCACCCTCCCTCCAATAAATGTCTGTCCCACCTGTGACTGGGTCTGTGGCTCTCGTATTCGACTGTTCAGCCACCAAAGAACTCACTTTAGGAGTGGAAGCAAGTCTTCCTAGATTCCGAGGGACTGCCTATGATGACATCAATCTAGTGTCAGTACTGTATTCAGCCGGCTTCGGTTGGTGTTCACCGCATGCTCTGTGCTCCAGGTGCTGATTGTAATTACTTTAAAGCCAATCCAGGCCATATATACAAAAGCAAAATACTGTGGATGCTGGAATCTGAAATAAAAACTAAATGCTGGAAATCTCAGCAGTTCAGGCAGCATCTGTGGCGAGTTAACGTTTCAGGTCCGTGACGCTGCGACAGAACTGGAAAAGTTTGAGATGTAACAGTTTCTTAAGTGCAGGGGCAGTGAAAGGGGGGAGGGGAGGAGTGAGCATCCATCTAGACTCATCTTTTGTTTCCCAACTTGTGCCATTACCATCTCATTTTTGCCCATCGTCCCTTTTGTCTCTAATCTCGCCTGCCTTCCCCCCTATCACAGACCTTCCCTCTTGTTCTTTCCTCCCCTCCACCTACACTTCCTTAAGAATCTGTTACATGGCAAACTTTTCCACTTCTGATGAAGGGTCACAGACCCGAAACGTTAACTCTGTTTCTCTCTCCACAGATGCTGCCTGACCTGCTGAGATTTCCAGCATTTTCTGTTTTTATTCCAGGTCATATATAGCCTGCTTCAGTCTCAGTAAACACTGGCACTGCAGACTCCTCGGATCATAGGTGCAACCAGTTGCACCTTATATCTGTATATGTTGAGCGCCAGTCAGTGTGCATGCTGGGTGGGGTTAGAAGGTCAAAGATCGTCTTATTGGCAGAGTGATGCCATGCCCGTTTGGTGAGCGGTGTATTTAGGGTTGTATAGAAAGTTATGAGGGTAAGAACTGAACCACAGGGAAGGTTAAAGGGAATAGCACCATAAGGGAGGCAAAAAGTGAGCTGGGGGGGGGGGGGGGGGGGGTAAACCTGGAGACTGTGGGGAAGGGAGAGAAAGAGATATTGAACTGAAAAGTAACACAGGAGAGAGATGACCATCGATGGGCAGTGAGGAGGGAGTGCGAGGAAGGGAAAGGCGAAGGGCACCAAGAAACTTGGGACAGGGTGGTAGGGGAGAATGCAAGGAGAGGGGGAGATGTATGTGGGGTGAAAGGTATGGGGCAGAGGGGAGGGGGGGTGAGTTGTGGTTGGGAAAAAGGAGGATAAGAAAGATTTTGTGTACTTGTGTAATACAGTACTTTGGTCATGAAAGGCACTATATAAATGCAAGTCTTTTCTTTTACTAAAAGTCAAAGCTCATCAGGTCACCGTATGCAAGACTAGGGTTGAATATCCCTTAACGCTTGCACTTTAATCATTGAGGTATATGATGGTAAATACTCGCAGACTGATCTCCATACAGCGTCATTGATCAGTGTGATGCAGCGTCATTGATCTGTGTGATATGCCATTAGTGATCAGTGTGGTACATCTACCCGAGAGGCCCCACCAAGATCAGCCCTGGGCGAGGATGGATTTATTTTAAAACAAGTGTTCGGGAAGTGCTATGAATCTTGGATATTCAGTAAAGATTTGGGAGAGGTGAGGGGATGGAGGGGGGTGGGGAGGAACAGGGGGAGGGAAAGGAAGGAATAGAAATGGACCTTTGGGAGGGAGAATTCTGTATGGTCTATAACCAAGGATGTCATTGCCCCCTCTGTGCTGTGGTTTGGAGTGGATGTGGATGAGCCCACCTGTAGCTATATTTCACAGTATAATTACGTTCTCTGTTGAATATTTAAAGGGAATTGACATTTGAGACATTGCACAGTTACGGCCCTATCTTTTATGAACCAAAGTTACGTTGTGTAAAGGCTCTTCACTCTCTCATGTTTAGCCTCAACAGCCATGCCTTTTATTCCCAGGCCTCTGCCAATAGAGCTCTGTTACCCAGACACTAGGAGGGCTGTGAGAAATATCCCAGGGTGGTTGGTGCTCAGAATACATCTCTGTCTACATCTATCGCATGCTCTCACACTCACTCTATATAACTCTATATAACTCTATATAACTCTATATAACTCTATATAACTCTATATAACTCTATATAACTCTATATAACTCTATATAACTCTATATAACTCTATATAACTCTATATAACTCTATATAACTCTATATAACTCTATATAACTCTATATAACTCTATATAACTCTATATAACTCTATATAACTCTATATAACTCTATATAACTCTATATAACTCTATATAACTCTATATAACTCTATATAACTCTATATAACTCTATATAACTCTATATAACTCTATATAACTCTATATAACTCTATATAACTCTATATAACTCTATATAACTCTATATAACTCTATATAACTCTATATAACTCTATATAACTCTATATAACTCTATATAACTCTATATAACTCTATTTGACTGTTGCAGGAATGCCCTGAGTTTGCTGTGGTCCCTTGTAAATGGAAGCAGTACACTGTATCCCCTTTTATCCCTTGTGCTGATATGAGCCGTGCTAGGGTGTTGCTCTATTGAGTGGAGCCCAGTCAAAGAGGGAGAATCATTCCCAGCTGCGCTTGCATACTTCCCCATGGCTGGTGTTGAGGGAGGCCTGGGATCCGGTGGCCTAATCTCTTGGTTTCCGTCTATGGCGCAGGCAGTGAATAAGCCTAACCAAGAGTCATCCTTTCACTTACAAAGACATACATCAAGTCTGGTGGCCTTTCATTAGTTCACCTTTCTATCCTTAAATTGGTGGGCTTACCGTTCATTGTGCTAACCTCCTGCTATGTGTATTCACTTGCGATATATAGTGGATGCAATTTTCCAGTCACCTGTAAATATTTCAGTCATCCTTCTGTCTGGATCACAGGCCACTTATAGTTGGCAATTGTTGCCAACATGAAAACTCACCAAAACCACATAAATCCCCAAACTGAGATGGTATGAAGTGATTTCAGGACTGTCTCAAAGCTATTTTGAGCCTTGTGGCTATTGGTTCAGTGCGGGTGGATGGGGGATAAATTGGTCGGCATGGGACTGAATGGCAGCCTGACTGACATTTGCATGTTATTTTCTTTTGATGGAGTGGGTGGAGGAAAGAGGGAGGTAGATTTGCCAGTGTTAGTCGGATTGCTGAGGCTACGTAGAGAAAACTGGCTAGCAATGGGTTTCTTGCCATACCATCCATGATGGTTAAACCAGACGGTATTGTCCGCAGAGCTTACCCTCGAATGGACAGTCCACGCTACCGTGCGTCTGGGGAGGGTAGCAGCGATTCAAAGGGTCAGTTGTCCATTCACCGACCACTGCTGCCTTTGGATGGACAAATTCAGAGGGCAGAAGGACTCGTGGATATATCCTGGAAGGGTTCCTATCATGCCCTTAGCTGACCTAACGTGTGAGACACTGTAACCATTAGGACAAATGCCACTGGCAATGGCCAAGATTGGTCATGTGTATAAGGGAAGCCCAACAGTGAGTGCCCGAGTTTGGAGTTGTGATCTGCTGGGAATCCAGTACTTGTAACGGTGTTGATGCCGCTGTTGAAACAATGTTCCGTCCCTGCGCATCTTCCTCTGACTAGGGAGCTGGACCAAATGTTATCTTTGGCAAATGCATGTGCTAACAGCTGCGTGTTTATCGTTGCACTCCTCCAGAGCACAAATGGGCTGTCGGACGTGGACCTGAGGATAGCCTTGCCAGACAGGAACATCATCACCGTCTCCGTGAAAAAGAACAGCACTGCAGAAGAAGTGTACAGGGTAAGTGAGTCATGGTTCAACGTTGTGGCAATAAGAATGGAGCTGACCGCGACTGACAGCAAAGCTCACAGCTTTAGGCAGAGACGTTGGGCGAACCCATTTAAGGAAAACGATTAACATATTTAGCTCTCGTCTGGATAAACAGGAAACTCATGAGCCGTGTGAATTAGCTCCAGTGGGGACAAGCTAGATGGCTGGGTTAGTGTGACGAGGTTGATCAAACCTTTTGGGTAATGCCTCCGGAGGGAGGCGGGAGTGGTTTATTCATGTTTTCTCAATTGAGGTCTCATAATTTTCCTATATTTGCAATTCAGTTTATTTAAAAAAAAATAATACACGTCCTTTGTTATCTCTTAATTGTGGTGTTCAGATCAGATCTGTGGTGTTCAGATCAAATAATAGTAACGCGAATGGTGCGAGTGTGTTACACTGGTCGTCTGTGCCAGGGGTCTCTACACACCTTTGGAAGCTCGAGTGCTTCCAACTTCACGTGTAATCTAGTTGTAAATAAAACTGTCCCGAAACTGGTGGAAATGCTCAGCAGGCCAGTCAGCCCCTGCGGAGTGAGCAGGCGAGTTAATGTTCTGGGTCTGGGCTCTTTGTCGCAGATTTGTGATCGGTGGTCGACAGTATTGTGTTCAGGTGGAACAGAGTGAGAACCAGAAATTCTGATCCACCTGCATTGGGAGCCATTCAAGCTTGTGTATATTGTTCCTCCAAAGGTCAAGGGCCATCTACCTGTGCAGTACTGAATGTTGATGTATTTAGAATATATTCCCTTTAAGACCACTTGTATCTTTGCTTATCCGCCAGCGCTAAGCACATCCCTGCTTAGCCAGTTGTTGCTTCTTCAGAAGCTTCAACATCAGGCATCTGGAAAAAAAAACACTCATGACCAGCATTGTTGGTGTTTGGCTTTGCCAAGACGTCGAGTGTTGCTGGCCAAGATGAGGTGGGTGAAGCCAAAGACTAAACACATGTCTCCAAAGATGTGAAGCAACTTCTTTACTAACTAGCCTTCCTTAAAGTTCAACAGTGTTCTCATGCAATTATTGGACTGTAACAGCATCTGATGGACAGGTTAGGTGAGTGGGCAAAATGCATGGCAGATGCAGTATAATGCAGATAAATGTGAGGTTAACCACTCTGGTGGTAAAAACAGGAAGGCAGATTATTATCTGGTGACCGATTAATAAAAGGGGAGGTGCAACGAGAGCTGGGTGTCATGGTCCATCAGTCATTGAAAGTTGGCATGCAGGTACAGCAGGCCAGGGGCCGCGCAGACTGCTCGCCAGCACCATCGAAGCAGGCCGGGGAGCGGAAGGAGCAGCGTGGCGGCCTGGCCCAGCAGTTTGCGCGGCCCCCGGCCTGCGAGCACCATCAGAGCAGGCCGGGGAGCAGAAGGAGCAAAGTGGCAGCATAACATTCCAGGGAGCAGCAGGAGAGCAATGGCAGTGAAAAGGGACGTCACCAAGGTCCAGGTCGCTGATTGGAGCGTGGACAGGTACAGCAGGAGCGGCGAGGTCGGGGCAAAGGAGCGGCGAGAGATTGTAGAGGGACGTGATCGGAATCCAGGAGAGGCGTGAGTTCAGGGCCCAGAAGGGGCCAGGGCCCAGGGGCAGCATGGGTCAGCCCACACTGCGATATGTGCGCTCACTAAGTCCGTGCGGCAGAGCTGGTCTCCAGTCGTTCTGGTTAATCCTTGCTACTGGACCAAGACCTAGCTCTGTCAAGCCCGTGTGGTGGCTGGTGTACAACGGTCACCATACGTTAAAAAAATCCAAGCACTGGCATCTTCCACCCTTCAAGATTTAGTTTGGACCAGGAATTTTAAGTCCATCATTGAAACACCTATGAACTTTTTGACGTGGAAGCAAGTCATCCTCGATTCGAGGGACTGCCTATGATGATGATGACAGGTACAGCAGGCGATGAAGAAGGCAAATGGCATGTTGGCCTTCATTGCGAGAAGATTTGAGTATAGGAGCAGGGAGGTCTTACTACAGTTACACAGGGCTTTGGTGAGGCCACACCTTGAATATTGTGTACAGTTTTGGTCTCCTAATCTGAGGAAGGACATTCTTGCTATTGAGGGAGTGCAGCAAAGGTTCACCAGACTGATGCCCGGGGTGACAAGACTGACACGAAGAAAGACTGGATCGACTAGGCTTATATTCAATGGAATTTAGAAGAATGAGAGGGGATCTCATTGAAACATTTAAAACTCTGACAGGATTGGATGCAGGAAGAATGTTCCCGATGTTGGGGAAAGTCCAGAATCAGGGGTCACAGTCTAAGGATAAGGGGTAAGCCATTTAGGACTGAGATGAGGAGAAACTTCTTCACTCAGAGAATTGTGAACCTGTGGAATTCTCTACCACAGAAAGTTGTTGAGGCCAGTTCGTTGGATATATTCAAAAGGGAGTTAGATGTGGCCCTTACGGCTAAAGGGATTAAGGGGTATGGAGAGAAAACAGGAATGGGGTCCTGAAGTTGCATGATCAGCCATGATCATGTTGAATGGTGGTGCAGGCTCAAAGGGCAGAATGGCCTACTTCTGCACCTATTTTCTATGTTTCTATGCCTGGAACCAATATGTGCCGAGGCAAATCGTGAAGATTTGGGATGTTGGTGTTGCTGGCAAGGCCAGCATTGATTGCCCATCTCTTGTTGCCCTAGAAGGTGGTGGTGGGCCGCCTTTAAAGTTTTAATACAACTGAGCGGCTTGCTAAGCCATTTCAGAGGACAGTTAAGAGTCAACCACATGGCTGTCACACATAGGCCATTAGTGAACCAGTTGGGACTTTTACGACATGACCTTAATTCAGCATGCCCATCTGACAAATCTCATGGTCACTTTTTTACCAGTTCCAGATTTTTAAATTGAATTAATTTCTTAAACTGCCATGGTGAGGTTTGAATACTCATTCTCTGGATTACTAGTTCAGTACCATAACCACTTCACTACCATACCCTTAAACATGAAACTTGAGCACTATAATCAAGATAAGAATTGTTAGACTGAGACCATTAAACACAGTTGAACTCCTGCAACTCATCAATTAATAGGAGAACTCCGCTATTGTGTTGCAAGTTGAAGTCTGATTTTTGTTGTTTGGGTTAACTATACACTTGAGTGGAATAATTTCTATCCCACATGAAGACACCATCAAACTGCTAACCACCCAACTTTCTTTTTTGGCTCCCATGTTAGCTGACATTGTTAACTTCTCTCAGGTACTGTTCCCCTCGCCTTCAAATCTGCTTTCATCACCCCTCTCCTCTCCTTGACCCCACTTTGCTTGCAAGCTATCGCCCCATCTCCAACCTCCCTTTCTTGTCCAAAGTACTTGAGCGTATTGTCACGTCCCAAATCCGTGGCCATCTTCCATGAATACAATGTTTGAATTTCTTCAATCTGGTTTTCGCCCCTACCACAGTACAGAAACGGCTCTCCTCGAAGTTACAAATGACATCCTTTGTGAGTGTGACAAAGGTAAACCATCCCTCCTTGTCCTTCTGGACCTGTCTGCAGCCTTTGACACAGTTGACCACTCCATTCATCTCCAACGCCTCTCCACCATCTTCCAGCTGGATGGGACTGCACTTGCTTGGTTCCTTATCTATCTAATCGTAACCAGAAAATCTCCTGCAATGGCTTCTCGTCCCACTCCTGCATCGTTACCTCTGGTGTCCTCCAAGGATCTCTCCTTGGCCCCCCTCTTATTTCTCATATATGGCGACATCATCCGAAAACACGGAATCAGTTTCCTGATGTACGCTGACGACACCCAGCTCTACCTCTCCACCACCTCTCTCGACCCCTGCTTGGTATCTAAATTGTCAGATTGCTTGTCTGACATCCAATACTGGATGAACAGAAATTTTTTCCAATTAAATATCGGGAAGACCGAAGCCATTATCTTTGGTCCCCGCCACAAACTGCGTTCCCTAACCACTGACTCCATCCCCCTCCCTAGCATCAATCAGAGGGTGAACCAGACTGTTCGTAACCTAGGTGTCATATTTGATCCTGAAATGAGTTTCTGGCCACATTTCTGGCATAACTGAAAAACTGCCTTTTACCACCTCCGTAACGTGCCCGCCTCCGCCCCTGCCTCAACTCTTCTGCTGCTGAAACCCTCATTCATGCCTTTGTTACCTCGAGACTTGAATACTCCAACTCACTCCTGACTGGCCTCCCACATTCCACACTAAGTAAACTTGAGGTCATCCAAAACTGCAGTGTCTAAACTCGCACTAAGTCACGATCATCCATCACCCCTGTGCTTTCTGTCCTACATTGGCTCCTGGTTAAACAATGCCTCGATTTCAAAATTCTCATCCTTGTTTACAAATCACTCCATGGCCTTGCCCCTCCCTATCACTAATGTTTTTAAGCTTCCCAACCCCACAAGATGTCTGCACTCCTCAAATTCTTCCCTCTTGAACATCTCGCATTATAACTGCTCAACCATCGGTGGCCGTGCCTTCATCTGTTTGGGCCCTAAGCTCCTGAACTTCCTCCCTAAACAGCTCCGTCTCTACCTCTCTTTCTTCCTTTAAGACGCTCCTTAAAACCTACCTCTTTGACCAAGCTTGTGGTCGTCTGCCTTAATTTCTTCTTTTGTGGCTTGGTGTCAAATTTCTGTTTTATCTTGTTACACTGCTGTGAAGCGCCTTGGAACATTTTACTACATTAAAGGCGCTATATAAATAAAAGTAATTGTTGACTTTCCTAAAGCTGATCGCCATGTCGTGTCCGATGCAGTGTCGGGTGCTCACCGTTTGACCCAGCGTAACGCTCTGTTTTATCCTTGCAGGCTGTACAAGAGCACCTACGGATGGACAGCATCACAGCGAGTTTCTTCACACTGTTTGAAGTAGTGGACCACTTCTTCGGTAAGGGCGACTCGAGTTTGTTCTTTAATTATTGAGTGATTAGGCAGTGGTCCCAGCGCATGTAAAAGGCTCATGATAACGGAACGGTCATTTATAAACTCCTGTCTGTGAGCATGTTTGAGGAGAACTCATTGAGGGGGTTCAGATGGCAGAATGAACTAGGAGTAAAGCCTGAACAGTTTTACAATGAACTCCCCACAGAATATCCCTGAAATGTATCCCAATCTATCTTCTGAATTGCACTCTATAATTTGATCTAGAGCAAAATGGCGATTTCTGTGCTGGAGAGGAACAGTGTGCCTGGCTCTCGCAATGATTGGCCAGCTCTGAGCATGTCATGTCGAGGTTTTGAGGCCGGGGAGGGGAGAGGAGAAAGAGAAGGATAGGAGCTAAATGTGAAGGCTATTCATGCCATCAGATTCATGGACAGGACCAGTACCAGTAGCAGGCCTGGGCGCCTTCTGCTCCCTGTTAACTCGGGAAGCGGCCCACTGAAATTCATCCCAGGCTGTTGAGCGAAGTAAAGGAGGAAATGTGAGGTGATGCACTTTGGGAGGGCTAATAAGGAAAGGGTATACACATTAAGCAGCAGGCCACTTAATAGTATAGATGAACAAAGGGACCTTGGAGTACTTGTCCACAGATCCCTGAAAGTAGCAGGCCAGATGGTTAAGAAGGCATATGGAATGCTTGCCTTTATTGGCCGAGACATAGAATATAAGAGCAGGGAGATTATGCTTAAATTGTATAATACTTTGGTTAGGCCACAGCTGGAGTACTGCATGCAGTTCTGGTCACCGTATTATAGAAAAGACGTGCTTGCACGAGAGGGTGCAGAGGAGATTTACTAGAAAACATAGAAACATAGAAAATAGGTGCAGGAGTCGGCCATTCGGCCCTTCGAGCCTGCACCACCATTCAATATGATCATGGCTGATCATGCAACTTCAGTACCCCATTCCTGCTTTCTCTCCATACCCCTTGATTCCTTTAGCCGTAAGGGCCACATCTAACTCCCTTTTGAATATATCTAACGAACTGGCCTTAACAACTTTCTGTGGCAGAGAATTCCACAGGTTCTCAATCCTCTGAGTGAAGAAGTTTCTCCTCATCTCAGTCCTAAATGGCTTACCCCTTATCCTTAGATTGTGACCCCTGGTTCTGGACTTCCCCAACATCAGGAACATTCTTCCTGAATCTAACCTGTCCAATCCCATCAGAATTTTATGTTTCTATGAGATCCCCTCTCATTCTTCTAAATTCCAGTGAATATGAGCCTAGTCGATCCAGTCTTTCTTCATATGTCAGTCCTGCCATCCCGGGAATCAGTCTGGTGAACCTTCGCTGCACTCCCTCAATAGCAAGAATGTCCTTCCTCAGATTAGGAGAACAAAACTGCACACAATACTCAAGGTGTGGTCTCACCAAGGCCCTGTGTAACTGCAGTAAGACCTCCCTGCTCCTATACTCAAATCCCCTCGCTAATAAGGCCAGCATGCCATTTGCTTTCTTTACTGCCTGCTGTACCTGCATGTCTACCTTCAATGACTGATGTACCATGACAACCAGGTCTCGTTGCACTTCCCCTTTTACTAATCTGTCACCATTCAGATAATCTGCCTTTGTGTTTTTGCCACCAAAGTGGATAACCTCACATTTATCCACATTATACTGCATCTGCCATGCATTTGCCCATTCACCTAACCTGTCCAAGTCCCCCTGCAGCCTCTTAGCATCCTCCTCGCAGCTCATACTGCCACCCAGCTTAGTGTCATCCGCAAACTTGGAGATATTACATTCAATTCCTTTGTCGAAATCATTAATGTATATTGTAAATAGCTGGGGTCCCAGCACTGAACCCTGCAGCACCCCACTAGTCACTGCCTGCCATTCTGAAAAGGACCCGTTTATTCCCACTCTTTGCTTCCTGTCTGCCAACCAGTTCTCTATCCATGTCAATACATTACCCCCAATACCATGTGCCTTAATTTTGCACACTAACCTCTTGTGTGGGACCTTGTCAAAAGCTTTTTGGAAGTCCAAATACACCACATCCACTGGTTCTCCCTTATCCACTCTACTAGTTACATCCTCCAATGTGTCTGGAATGGAGAATCTTCATTATGAGGACAGATTGGATAGGCTGGGTTTGTTCTCATTGGAACAGGAGAGGTTCAGAGGAGACCTCATCGAAGTGTACAAAATATTGAGGGGCCTGGACATGGTGGATAGTAAGGGTTTATTTCCATTGGTGGAGGGGTCTATTACAAGGGGGCATAGTTTTAAGGTGGTTTAGAGGGAATTTGAGGGGTAGGGCTTCTTTACACAGAGGGTTGTGGTGATCTAGAACTTGCTGCCTGGGAGAGTGGTGGATGCAGAAGCCCTCACCACTTTTAAGAGATGGTTGGATGGGCACTTAAAGTGCAGTAACCTGCAGGGTTACGGACCTAGAGCTGGTAATTGGGATTAGACTGGATGACCTTTTATTGGACGGCGCAGATATAATGGTAAGTACTGCAGGGAATAGAATACAGCCAGGTGATCTCCTAGACTAGTTTCGATCGCCTGTATGGGTCAGAGGAATTTTCCCAGATTTTTTTCCTCCCTAAAATTGGCATGGGTTTTTATCTGTTTTTTGCCTCTCCCGGGAGATCACATGGTTGGGGTGGAGTGTAGAATGTTTCAGTATAAGGGGTGTCGCAGTTGTGTGGGGCGGACTGGTTGGGCTGGGTGCTCTTTGCCTTTCTGTCAATGTTCATAGGTTTATATGTAACCTTCAGGACTGCTGACCAAGGGCCGTAGGGCCCTTTGTCGGTCAGCGCGGACACGATGGGCCGAAATGGTTTCCTTCTGTGCTGTAAATTTCTAGGTTTCTATGTTTGTTTTCGAATGTTTCAACCGATTTTTGTGTTCACTATGCTCGATTGCAAGTGCAAGTCCTTGAGCTATGTCTGGTTAATGATTTCTTTCGGCTCGAGTCATGTCTCCTCCTTCCATTTCTGGCAGAGCGAGGGGGTTGAGAAGTGTCTAGTCATGAAGGTGCCAGCATGGTGTGTGGGGCAAGCTTGATGGACCAGCTGGTCTTTTCCTGCCTGTCGATTTTGAGTGTTCGTATTCATCATATGGAATAGACCCACATCCAATCCACAGGCTCCTTTTATTATTTAAACAGAGCTTGGGTGATGTCTCCCTTCTCCGCCTCCCATAAGAATCCATTGATCTTCCACAGCATCACTTGGAAAATAAATATTGCTATTCTTACTCTGTACAAAATTTTCCATTGATTAAAAATTGGGCATGATGCACAAATTATGTTCTCATTTGACTTAGCATTGTCCTACTCACTGACCTTGTTTTGTATAGATCTCATCCACCAGGACTTTCTATTTGATCTTGAGCCACTTGAGATGTTGGGGTAGGTGACCAAAAGCTTGGTCAAAGAGGTAGGTTTTAAGGAGCGTCTTAAAGGAGGAGAGAGAGATAGAGAGCCGGAAAGGTTTGGGGAGGGAGTTCCAGAGCTTGGTGTGTAGACAGCTCAAGGCACGGCAGTGGTGGAGCGGAGGAAATTGGGGATGCTCAAGAAGCCAGAATTGGAGGGCAGATATCTCTGAGGGTTGTCGGACTGGAGCAGCTCAGAGATGGGGAGGGGCGAGGCCACAGAGGGATTTGGACATCAGGATAATGGGTCAACATTTGCCCAACCAGGACACTCGCTCCTGCGCAGCACAGTGACCTCAATGGCATGGATTCTTTGCCAGAGTGCTCTCATTATTGTCCATCATTAGGGAAAGTTGGAATGGTCAGTCAGTTTGAGGCATTGTTGTACTTCAGTAATGTGGAAAGTAATTTGTGTGTTCGCAGAGCGGAAGCTGCTACCCAATGAGTTCCCACACAAACTCTACGTACAGAACTACACGTCGGCAGCAGCCGGGACTTGTCTTGTCATCAGGAAGTGGCTCTTCACCATGGCCCAAGAAGAACTACTGAATGACAACGATCTCGCAGTAACCTACTTCTTCCATCAGGTACCTGTGCAGCTCACTGTGCAGTTTGGGAGTGTGTGTGTCTTGTGTAATGTTATATAAAGGGCTTGCAGCACAGAGTGTATTCGAAGATGTGTCGCACTCAGTTGTGTACGTTTGGGATTTGGCTCCTTTATACGTGTCCCAAATGCCTCATCGTCAGAATGCAGTGGTCCACAGTGCTTGGGTTATATAAAAAAAAAAGAATCAAATTCTCAGCAATGTAATTGCTTAACGGGAGTCACCACTCAGATTTTAATTGAGATTCTGCTTCATTTCTGTAATTGTGATGTATTTTAACCCACTTTCAATTTCCTGTGGTAGAGTCCTTAGTGCCTGAGTCGACAGCTAGATTACTTGATCCTGCTCTTTGCTCTATCACTAGGAGCGGTGTATAGGAGACCAGCCCAGATACTTTCCATTTCCTGTTGGGAAGCATCTCTCTCCTTCCTGTTACGTTACTGCCCCCTCCTCCCTCAGGAAACCCAACTTTCGATGGACTCAGGTGGAGATTTGTTCCGACAAACCTGCTGCCACCGTCTCCATGTTTTAGACTTGGCATTTGTGTGGGGTGGTGTGTGTGTGTGTGTGTGTGGGGTGGGGTGTATGTGTGTGTGTGGGGTGGGGTGTATGTGTGTGTGTGGGAGTGGTGTGTGTGTTTTTGGGGGGGGGGGGGTAGGTGTATGTGGGTATATATATATATATATTATATGTATGTTATATACCTGTGTGCACTCCCTCTGAACAAGGACAAAGTTGTTGCTTCAATGCTCTTCGCTTCACCTTGCTCAGTATAGCTGCAGTCTGTTAACTGGGCCATTCTGGCAGAGGCTAAAAGATCCCATTTGTCACTGTGCAAATCGGTAATTAAAATAGGAAATGCTGTAAACACGCAGGTCAGTCAGCATGTGGGGGAGAGGAAGGTCATTGTTTCACATCAACCCTTTCATTAGAAGTCTGCAGACCAGGACGAATCCCAAGCCCCTCGGTAACCCTGTGGCCTTGCAGCGGGAACCTGTCCATTAGCGGTGGCACCCATACACCTACCCGAAAAGACCAGTCCTGTTGTCACTGTTTATAATAGTTTGGACAGTGTTAGACTGTAAAGAGTTTGTTATAAAGAACAAACAAGGAACGGTTTCATGACATTCTCCTTGTAAAAAAAAAATGTAGGTCAAACTGCAGAAATAACAGGGAGCTCAAACTGTATTGGAACAGGGCTACAATAAATTAGTCACGGTGCTTGATACAATGGCACTTTAGAATTTATTCATGGGATGTAGGTAGGGCAGCATTTATTGGCTCTCGTTGCCCTGAGGGTATTGAATCAAGCACATGGTGTGGGACTGGGGTCACGTGGAGGCCACACTAGAAGGCTGTTTTCCTTCTCTGAAGGTCATTTGTTCAGTTGGGTTTCTGGTGCCAGTCACAAATCACCAGATTTATTGAATTCACTTTCATCGTGTTGTGGTGGGTTTGAACTCCTGCCTTCTGGGTTACTTGCCCAGATCCGCCACCTATACCATATCCGTTGCAGCAGGATAACTCATCTTGTGTGACTACTGTTCATTCACTGATGTATAATAATCAGCAATAGGCTCCCACAGACCACAGACCACAGCAGAACAAGCCAGGCAAAACTCCCCTGCTTTTCTTCAAAATGCACTGGGATCTTTTACGTCCATCTGAGAGGGCAGACGGGGCCTCGGTTTAACGTCTCATCCGAAAAACGGCACCTCCGACAGTGCAGCACTCCCTCAGCACTGCACTGGGGTCTCGGCTTAGATTTATGTGCCCGTGTCTGGGAGTGGGGCTTGAACCCACGACCTTCTGACCTGTACGTTTCGATGCACGACAAGTTCCTTACCTCGATTGTACAACAGTAAGGAGTTAGCCCAGCCACTCCCTGGCTATCTCAAGTGATTTATCTGCTGTGCAGTGTCCTGCCAAGAGAATTAAATGTTGCTTGGTTGGAATGGCAAGTTTCCAAATACCCAACAATGATGACTTGTATTTATACAATGTCTTTAATGTGGTAAAACGTCCCCAGGCACTTGACGGGAGCGTTAGCTAACAAAATTTGGCACAGAGCCACATGAGACATTAGAGAAGGTGATCAAAAGTTTGGTCACAGAGGTAGTTTTTAAGAAGAGTCTTAAAGGAGGAAAGAGTTTTAGGGAGGGAGTTCCACAGCTTAGGGTCTCTGCAGGTGAAGGCACGGCCGCCAGTGGTGGAGCGATTAAAATCGGGGATTGGAGGTGCCCAGAGATCTGAGGGTTGTGCGGCTGGAGTGATCCCACAGCAGTGCCGAGTCTTCCGAAATGTTAGGTGGGAATACCCTCCCTGTTTTTGGAATGGTAACCACTGCTCTGTGCGTCGCTGCCCCAAGTCACCCAGCTGTGTTGTAATTCCAGGCCGTGGAGGATGTGAAGAAAGGGCGCATTCGAGTTGGCGATAAGTCCTACCAGCTTCAGAAACTGTCGGAGCAGCACAAGAAAGTCATGGTAGGATTTTGCCCATCTGTTCGATGTTTGTGTGTCCACAGAACGGGGAACTTTCCACCAGTAGCTGCCGGTTACGGATGCTCTGAGATTAGTATTTAGCAAGAATTGTTTAAGAATAATACTAGATTCTGATCTTTAACCTCGCCTTCCGAAAGCCGAGAATGTAACCAATTCTTTCAACGATAGTGACCACATGAATTATTATTGGATCCTAAAGAGACGATACTTCCCAATGGGTCTCCGAGGTGGGAATGGACACGGTGCAGTGATAGAGTTAGGGGAAGGTGACTGAAGTTGGGTTTTTAAAAAGGAAGGAACTTGCATTTATCTAGTGCCTTTCACTACCTCAGAATGTCCCAAAGAGCTTTACATGGGCTGCTGCATTTCCTACATTACAACAGTGATTACACTTCAAAAATATTTCATTGGCTGTAAAGCTCTTTGGGAGGTCCTAAGATCACAAAATGCGCAAGTCTTTCTTAGATTATTGCAGAATTTAAGAGCGGCTAGCTCCGTTGGTGGGTTTCAGTCAGTGAAGGTGGGTCTCTGTCTCGGTCGTGGTGCTGTTTGTTTCAGCCTGACGCTAAATGCCTGTCCATTGTTGCAGTACCTGAACATGATTCGGACTTGTGAAGGCTACAATCAGATAGTCTTCCCACACTGTCGCTGTGACTCCCGAAGGAAGGGACACGTGATGGCAGCCATTAGCATTCAGCACTTTAAACTCCACGCTTGCACAGAGGACGGACAGTTGGAGGTATGTGTGATCAGCTGGAACCCCTGTGGGCTGGTTCTTCCGTCTCTCGTTGTCTTAATGTCGCATCCTGCTTTTCACAGTTGCAGCATAAAATCTCCCTACAGTGAGCAGGGCGTCGGGACGTGATCCCATGTAAGTTCGCAGAATCATACAACACAGAAGGAGGCCATTCAGGTCATGATGCCTGTATCAGCTCTTTGAAAGAGTGATCCAATTAGTCTGACTCAGCTGCGCTCTCCCTGTAGCCCTGCAAATTTTCTAGTTGAAGTACTTATGCAATTGCCTTTTGAAAGTTACTATTGAATCTGTTTCCATGACACTTTCAGGCAGTGCATTCCAGATAATCATAACTTGCTGTGTTTTTAAAAATTCTCATCACCTCCATGTTCTTTTGTCAATTACTCTAAATCTGTGTCCTCTGGTTTATGACCCTCATGCCAGTTTCTCCTTATTTACTCTATCAAAATAGAAAAGCAGAGTATATTTTTAAATGGTGAGAGATTGGGAAATGTTGGTGTTCAGAGAGACCTGGGTGTCCTTGTACACAAATCATTGAAAGTTGACACGCAGGGTACAGCAAGCAATTAAGGAAGTAAATTATATGTTGGCCTTTATTAAAAGAGGATTGGAGTACAAGTGCGATGTCCAAAATCCGTAATGTTCCGTAATCCGGACACCGGAAAATGTTCCGAAATCTGACCTCCGCGCCGACCAAGCGTGCCATCCCAGACCTCTGGCAGTCCGACCCGACCCCCCCCCCCCCCCCCCATTCCATACCCTTGGTCTTGAAAGCTTCCAATTGTCCCAGCCTTTTAGGGGAGGGAATTCCAGAGCTCTTGTTGCCCTTTGTGTGGACAAAGTGCTGCTCTTAAGCTGGTTACTGAGAGGCGTGCACGCATACTCGGTGAGAGTTAGCACGATATTTCCCTTCCTTCCCTTCTGGCGATACTCTGCCTCTGTTCGAGATCTCCCAGTGCAATTGGGCTGAGATTGGGGGGGTGGTGCAGCGTGGGATTGAACCCGTCTCTTTGGCGGTGTGCACTGGCCTTCCAGTTTGTATATTAATTGGTTTCCCTGTACGCTCGGTGCACCCGAACATCCAAGTTATGAATCCAGTCTCAGCCATTGTGAAATGGTACAGAATGGAACAGGCCATTCGGCCCATCAAGCCCATGCGGGAATTCTTCTCCCCGCCTGGATCGATATGACTAATCTCGCTCTCTCTACTTTTTCTTTTCCAAGAAGTGTTCTAAGTTCATTTTTAACATGATTTATGGATTCTACTTCATCAGCGTGTGGCACAGAATTCCACGTTCTAACCACTCGGTGCAGATTCCCCCCACCCCTTACTGCTCCTTGAACTCTTTGTGATTGTCTTAAATTTGTGCTGTCCCGTGACAGAATAATCAACCTTGGGAAACAGTCCATCACTTGTTGGCCTTAAGTATCCCGTCATCAGCTAAATGTCCTCAGTAATGTATGCACCAGTATGCTCTCAGGTTTGTAGAGCTGTTGAGCCCATCTTGTCCTCTGGAGGAGGCGGGGTCCCCAATGCAGTGCTCTCTACGCGGGAGTCCTCCCACTATTTATTGGGGACTTGGCCTGGAGGGTGGTGCATGGAGCAATCGCGTGCAATAAGTTTTTAAGTCGGTTCACGGGCTCCCAGGCCGCCTGTAATTTCTGCGGTCTGGATGAGTCCGTGTTCCATGTCTATGTCGTATGTGTGAGAGGTTGCAGCCCCTGTTCCATTATTTGAAGGGGCTGCTCCTCAAATTCTGGTTGCACTTCAGTCCCATTCTCCTGATCTTTCGGCACCCTGTGCGAGGGGAGTGGGCAGGTCGGAAGGCCTCCTCGTAGGACTGCTCCTGGGCATGGCCAAGGGGGCCATCAGAAGCCGGTCGAGGGGGTCGTTCAGCCCGACTTCCTGCTTCTCTTCCATGGGTACATCCGAGTCAGGGTGTCCCTGGAGATGGAGCATTCGATGTCCACCGGTACGCTCGCGGCCTTCCACGAGAGGTGGGCGCCGGAGGGACTGGAGTGCATCATCGCCCCTGGGAACAGGATTTTAATTTTGATTTAAGTTTTCTTTAAAACATTAATTGGTTTAATTGTCGGTTTTAGTGCCCCCCCCCCCCCCCTCTGGTTAATAAGGGGGCACTTGATTTATGGTTATCAACTGTAGAGCTGTTGAGTTGGGAGTAGCTTAGCCAGCTACATGATGTTCACAAGGCTCAATAAAACCCCAGCCAGTTGGGTTCGGGGGATCCACGATGAGGCAGGTGGTTGTGAGCCTGGTGGATGAACTGGTAATGTGCAGTGTGATAAACTTTTGCTAATAAACCAACGAGTTCTTAATAGCGATGTGTTGCTATGAATTCTTAAGCAATGAACCCATGAAGCAAATACATTACAGCCTCCGTCAGGTCATGTTAACCTGCTGCTGCCTGTAGGTGGTGGATACTAATACCTGTTTTGCCAATAATTGACAGGATTATAAAGGGATGGTTTGAATCCTTTCTGAGAGGAATCAGTTCATCCTTTCTCAAATTGTTTTTTTTGTGGAAAAAGTGCTGAAGTTTTGTCTTTCTTTATATAAAAGAACCAGGTGATCATGTTTGAGTGGGAGGAGGTGCACCTGTGGGACACGGACGAAGAGGGAATGGCGTTTTGCTTCGAGTACATCCGTGGTGAAAAGAAACCGCGCTGGGTGAAAATCTTCACTCCTTACGTGAGTAACTGATGTGTCGGGCGTTTCTAGACTCACCTCGGTGCTTCCTGCTGCCAATTAGAATCATAGAATCATAGAAATCTACAGCACGGAAGGAGGCCATTTTGGCCCATTATGTCCATGCCGGCCGACAAAAAGCTATCCAGCCTGATCCCACTTTCCAGCTCTCTGTCTGTAGCTCTGTAAGCTACGGCACTTCAAGTGCACATTCAAGTACATTTTTAAATGTAAGAGTTTCTGCCTCTACCACCCTTTCAGGCAACGAGTTCCAGACCCCCACTACCCTCTGGGTGAAGAAATGCCCCCTCAACATCCCTCTAATCCTCCTAATTACTTTCAATCTATGCCCCCTGGTTGTTGACCCCTCAGCTAAGGGAGATAGGTTCTTCCTATCCACTCTGTCTAGGCCCCTCATCATTTTATACACCTCCGTAAGGTCTCCCTCAGCCTCCTCTGTTTCAAAGAAAACAGCCCCCTCTGTTTCAAAGAAAACAGCCCCAGCCTATCCAATCTTTCCTCATAGCTAAAATATTCCAGTCGAGGCAACATCCTCGGAAATCTCCTCCGTACCCTCTCCAGTGCAATCACATCTTTCCTGTAATGAGGTGACCAGACCTGCACACAGTACTCTAGCTGTGGCCTAACTGGTGTTTTATACAGTTCAAGCATAAGCCTCCCTGCTCTTGTATTCTCTGCCTCGGCTAATAAAGGCAAGTATCTCGTATGCCTTCTTAACCACCTTATCTACCTGCTGCTGGGGCAGACCTGAGCCATTTCCTCACTGGGCTTGAGCGTGATCAGCCATGTCTCAGTGGGTAGCTCCCCAACCTCTGAGTTAGAAGGTGGTGGGTTCATATGGCTCAGAGACGTGGACTATATACACCTCAAAACGCTGGAGAGCTAACACCAGCGCTGCCTCCGCAAGATCCTGCAAATCCATTGGCAGTACAGACGTACCAATGTCGGTGTTCTCGCTCGGGCCAGCATCGAAGCACTGACCACGCTCGATCAGCTCCGTTGGGCGGGCCACATGGTCCGCATGCCTGACACGAGACTTCCAAAGCAAGCGCTCTACGCGGAGCTTCGACACGGCAAGCCAGCCCCAGGTGGGCAGAGGAAACTTTTCAAGGACACCCTCAAAGCCTCCCTGATAAAATGCAACATCCCCACCGGAACCTGGGAGTCCTTGACCCAAGACCGCCCAAAGTGGAGGAAGAGCATCCGGGAGGGCGCTGAGCACCTCGAGTCTCGTCGCTGAGAACAAGCTGAAACCAAGCACAGGTAGCGGAAGGACTGTGCGGCAAACCAGGCTCCCCACCCACCCTTTCCTTCAACCACTGTCTGCCCCACCTGTGACAGAGACTGGAAACTCTGCATTGGACTCCCCAATCACCTGAGAACTCACTTTTTAGAGTGGAAGCAAGTCTTCCTATACTGCTGATAATGTCTGAGTAATAAACTTGCATTTGGACAATACGTTCGAGCCTGAATCACGAGGAATCATTTAATTGCGTTTACGAGATTGCTTTGCAGTGATCTTATTCTTAGCGGGCTTGAAGGGTCGATGCAGGGAGGATGTTTCCTCTGGCTGGGGAGTCTAGAACCAGGGGTCGCACAATCTCAATAAAGTGTCGGCCATTTAGGACTGAGATGAGGAGAAATTTCTTCACTGAGGGTGGTGAATCTTTAGAACTCGACCCCAGAGGGCTGGGGAGGCTGTTCTTGATTATATTTAAGACAGAGATCGATAGATTTTTTTGCATATTAAGGGAATTGGGGACAGTGCAGGAAATTGGAGTTGAGGTAGAAGATCAGCCATGATATTGAATGGCGGAGCAGGCTCGAGGGGCCGAATGGCCGACTCCTAATTCTTATGTTCTAAGTATCTGCTGTTCTTCTGCCTGACTTGGTGATGAGCTCCGCCTTCCTGCAAAGCACTGGCTGTTGCAATGCCGCTGGTTTTCTCAGTAAAGGCAGGGAGTCGGCTGGGAGATGTGGACCGTGCAGTCCAGGTGCTGAAGTGTTGGGCCGCTGAGGTGCTGGAGTTATTTGACACTCTGTCATTTACTCTGGTGCACCTCTGGCAGCTACTGGGGAAAGCTCGGCACTGGCCTGAGGTGTGGTGACCTGATCCACTGTCCGTCCCAGGACCAGCAGATGAGGACACGGCGCGGGAGCACAGCCCTGTTTGGGTTGCCAAGTTTTACCGACAGAAAAGCGACTGCACTTTTAAAAAGTAATTGATTGCCTGCTGAGTGCTTTGGGGCATCCTGTTTGCGTGACTTTATATTTTCATTTCCTTTCACAGTTTAACTACATGCACGAATGTTTCGAGCGTGTTCTGTGTGAGCTGCGGTGGAGGAAGGAGGTAAGAGAGAGTGAGGGGTGGAGAGGGAATGGTCTGAACAGACGGTGGATTTAATTTTTTTCCTCAGCCCCGAGATTTGCCTGCTCACACAGTCAGAGTGCACGGAGAGACCTTTAGCCGTGTGGAAAGCAATTTACACACTGACTGCAGGCGCAGTGTTACTGAGATCGGTCCCGCCACTCAGCTGGCTATCGGGACTCGGCATTGGCTGAGGCAGAGTCCAAAGAAACACTTGTTTTTGCTTTGATTGCATGTCTGATATTAAGATGAAACACTTTGTTTGCACCCCATTGAGCCACTGCTTAGTGATGGGGGTTTTATGAAGTGGTTTCTAGACCTAGTGAGTGCTAATTTATCACCAACGGAAAGAAATCCTAATCTTTTGTGATCCTAAATGCTTTCACCAGAAAAACATGTGGTAATGAAATACTGCTTAACGTGTCTGCAAGGTCCTCGGGAGATCGGGGTAAAATAAGTCACGTGTTCAATAATAAATGTCTCTCACTCGCTCTGCCCCTCTCTCACTCGCTCTGCCCCTCTCTCACTCGCTCTGCCCCTCTCTCACTCGCTCTGCCCCTCTCTCACTCGCTCTGCCCCTCTCTCACTCGCTCTGCCCCTCTCTCACTCGCTCTGCCCCTCTCTCACTCGCTCTGCCCCTCTCTCACTCGCTCTGCCCCCCCCCCCTCACTCGCTCGTATCTCACTCTGCCTCTCTGTCTCCCTCCCACAGATGGAGGAGGCTGGCGATGATGACGATAACAGGAACAGCACCAGTCGCATGGTACGGACATGGGGGAAGGAGGAGCGCGTAGAAATGCTTTGATGTCGCTGGTGAGACTGGCATGAAACTGTGACCCAGTTGTCATATTACAGATTTTCCCCTTAACAGACATGGCATTGACGTCAATATTGGTGTCGGTCCCCCCAACCAGTCTCCAGTAACACCAGCACCAGTTCAATTAACACCTTGTTCTCAGTAGGATACTGATGGTGTCATCCTTTCAAACTATCTGACAAAGTTTATCGATTGGTTTCTTGCTGTGATTCTGATGAGATTCTTTTCTGCCATTTGAAATCACTGAATAACTTGAGTATAGAATATTGAGGGCGATCTGATCGAGCTGTTTAAAATGTAAGAAGAATTCGGGATAGGGTAGATACGGAGAATCTATTTCCTCTGGTGATAGAATCTAGAACAAGGGGCCATAATATTGAAGCTTAGAGCTAGGCTGTTTAGGAGGGGAATCGGGGAGCACTTCTTCACCAATCAGGAGCTCTCTCCCCAAAAGGCTGTGGATGCTGATGTAAGTGGTTTTGATCCTAGCCCAATGGCTCGAATCGCTCCTGCCTTACGAGAATTCTATACCCGGGGATGATTATTCAGAGTGTAAATGGAATAAGTCACGGAAGGAATGCTTCGGTGAAAAATCGCACTTATTTATTTGGTCTAACATACACTATTAAACAAAATCACTGTCTCTGTGGAGACTAAGATCCAGGTTAAAACAACATACAGTATAACACTGAGGACCGATGACCTGCAGTCATTTCCTTGTTGCTATGGTGGAGTTTAACTCCCCCCCCCCCCCCCACCACCAGCGAATTACCCAGTCGCATGAAGCTCCCTCCCCAGAATAGCCCGAAAAAGCTTCACTTCCAAGAAAACTCTTGAGTCCTTTACACCCCACACAGCTCGCCTGGCGCTCTGGTTACCGGCTTGGGACACTCGCGACCATGCTCACCACTTGGTCTCGATCGCTCAGCTGGTCCTCCTTGTCACATCGGTCTTGGTGGAGCGAGAGAGGGGGACGCTCGAATGCTGGAGAAAGCTCCAGAACGCTAGAGAATGGTGAAAAAGAGTCTATCTTTAAAGGAGTCCTGCTGCCTTTAGCTCTCCCGCCAATCTTTGAAATCCTTTTGCTTCTAAGTACTCTGGTGCTTGGTCGGTGATGGGCCGTCAGACCCATGTGTATTGGACTGATGGCCCTGGTTCTGAGACATCTCTCGGCTTTTGTGTAGGGAAGAACTGGCCCCTCTTGGTGTGGCCAGGCTAGTGGCTCCATTGTTCTGCTTCTCTTCTGAGATGGAGGTGAGAAGTGCTTTTGCATATTATTGGTTTTCCATTCCTCAGATATCTGAGCCCCTTCCCCTTTGCTAGGGCGAACCCGTACATTACATAGAAATTTAGAAAATGGGTGCAGGAGTAGGCCATTCGGCCCTTCGAGCCTGCACCACCATTCAATATGATCATGGCTGATTATGTAACTTCAGTACCCTATTCCTGCTTTCTCTCCATACCCCTTGATCCCTTTAGCTGTAAGGGCCACATCTAACTCCCTTTTGAATATATCTAACAAACTGGCCTCAACAACTTTCTGTGGTAGAGAATTCCACAGGTTCGCAATTCTCTGAGTGAAGAAGTTTCCCCTCATTTCGGTCCTAAATGGCTTACCCCTTACCCTTGGACTGTGATATTCTGGATGACTGACAGTTCTTTGTCACAGCCAACTGCCATGCGGTCTCTGGCGTTTTAACAAACCAGCCTTTTCACGTATCTGCACAGGGTGACCCCATCACAGGGAAAGTACCCTCGGAGAAAAAACCCCATAAAGTCCATGAAATATTCTCAACTGAGTCCATTCTTTAAAGAGAGACTTTGCGACCTCTTCAGTTTTCAGGAACTCTCCCCAAAAGGCTGTGGGTGCTGGGGAACAGTCCGAGCTTCCGAGACTGAGACCGATGGATTTTTGTTGGGTGAGGGTGTCGAGGGATCTGTAGTAATGGTGATTGGACCCGCTGATCAACCATGATTGAATTGAATGGCGGGACAGGCTTGAGGGGCTGAATGGTCTCCTGTTCCTAATATTTCTAAATGTGGCTTTAGAACGTTTCACACTGTGGCTATTGCCCTGTGTCTGTGGGGTAGCTCCAGCTCTTTCTCCTTTCAATTCTATTTATGGGAATTCCCAGAGCCGGCATTGTATATGTGCAGCAATGGTGCATCTTGATTCCACGCCACTAATGGGAGGAGAACATTGAAGTATTCGGGCCCCTGATGTGGGTTGTATCTGTGCCGGGAGCCATCGGGGTTGAAGCAATCGGTTTGATCCAATCCCCCCGGGTTTGTGAGTCGGTGGAATGCTGGCTCACGTTGGTGATCCCACTGGCTCTGGGAGCTGTCTTGGCCTGTCTGTACCTGGCTCACTTGCTGTGTTATTTCCTCCCCTGTGCTTTTAATTTTTGGGGTGTCCATCTGAATGATGCTTTCAATGCCTTGCAGAGTCAAAACTGTCTAAAAAGGGAGAGGTCAGAGTGTTACTGGAGGGGCAGTATCACAGAAAGCTTCATCCCATCTCCAGGAGATGGTCGAATGCTAAATCCTGTACAATATATAATAATCCAGCCTGTATTTAACTGTAGCAGATGAATTCTCCCTCCCTTCCAGCACGGACACTTTGGAAAGTGAATTCAGGTCTTGGGATTATAAGATGCTTAAATTAACCCATTTTCTAACTGTCTCGGTGTTATATTTGACCCTGAAATGAGCTATTGGCCACATATCTGCAACATAACCAAGACCGCCTATTTCCACCTCCATTACATCGTCTGTCTCTGTCCTTGCCTCAGCTCATCCACTGCTGAAGCCCTCATCCATGCCTTTGTTACCTCTAGACTTGACTATTCCAACGCACTCCTGGCTGGCCTCCCACATTCTATTCCATGTAAACTGGAGTTGATCCAAAACTCAGCTGCCTGTGTTCTAACTCACACCGAGTCCCACTCACCCATCCCCCCTGTTCTCGCTGACCTACATTGGCTTCTGGCTAAGCAATGTCTTGATTTCAAAATTCTCATTCTTATCTTCAAGTCCCTCCAAGGCCTCGCCCCAACCCAATCTCTAATCTCCTTCAGCCCCACAACCCCCCCAAGGTTTGTGCATTCCTTTTGAGAGCATCCCTTCTGTTGTCTAGGGCCCAAGCTCTGGAACTCCATGCCTAACTCTCTCTGCCTCTCTTGGATGTGCACTTGAAGTGCCATAACCTACAGGGTTACGGACCAAGAGCTGGAAAGTGGGATTAGGCTGAATAGCTCTTGGTCGGCCGGCACGGACATGATGGACCGAAATGGCGGCCTCCTGTGCTATAAATATCTATGATTCTATGGTCTAGTAGAGTTGACGAGTGAGGATGTTTCCTATTCAGTAAATGGAAACCATTTGGTGCAGAGTAACCGGGGTGAGCAGAGTGCATCTCCAATGGTTGTCAGTAATAATCAGACAGGTTCTCACCTGAACAGTGCAACATTCTCAAAGGATCTAATCAAATATAATGTCCTCACTGGATTGATCAATCGCCTCTTTCGGTGGCTGTGTTTAATGTTCGTTAATTCCAGTTGAACATCTGTAAGATGATGTATTCTTCTCTTCCTAGTCCCCACCCCTGCCCCAGCACCAAGATAAATTGATGTCCATTTCCACGTCTTGTGCACTGGGACTTTTCTGTGAATGATATTCTCAGCTAGGCTACAACCTTGCAGATGTGACTAGCCTGATCTTGAGGGAAACATAGGAACAGGAGTCGGCCATTCAGCCCCTCAAGGCTGTTCCGCCATTCAATGAGCTCATAGCTGACCTGTGACCTGACTCCATATACCCGCCTTTGCCCCATCTCCCTTAATACCTTCGGTTAACAAAAACCTATTCATCTTGGGTTTAAAATTAACTATTGACCCAGCATCAATTGCCGTTTGTGGAAGAGTGTTCCAAACTTCTACCACTCTTTGTGTGTAGAAGTATTTCCTAACATCACTCCTGAAAGGTCTGGCTCTAATTTTTCGGCTGTGCTCCCAGTCCTAGAATCCCCAACCAGCTGAAATAGTTTCTCTCGATCTATTCTAACAATTCACCTTAATATCTTAAACTTCCATCAAATCACCCCTTAACCGTGTAAATTGCAGGGAATACAACCTAGTTTGTGTAATCAATAGTTGCCACATCTGGTTGGCCTGGGTTTTGACGAAAATTTTAATTTTTCGTAATGAGTGAGTTTATTTCAGTACAGAATTGGCAAATAATAAACCGCACGGGGATTCCAGTCAGTCTTTGCACCACAACACACACACACACACACACACACGTCCAGACATACATTCACTCAGTATCTACCTGAAAAATATGTTGTGGGCTTGCGATTGGGGCGTCAGTGGGCCGCAGACATCTCTGGCACTGCGACATTCCCTCTTCCCCATTCTGTGAATGCTCTAAGCCCATCCCCTCCTCCCACCCACCCCCCCCCCCCCCCCACCATTCTGTACAGTCAAATATTAATTGGAGTTACTATTAACTCGTGGGTTTAATCAGCTCACAATCCCTCACCCTTTCCAGGGTCAAAGCTACTGCACTTTGTACTGTAGCCTTGTCTCTGCTGTCAGAGCCCAACTTCATCTCTTAATCTGCTAATTCTCTCTGACTTTTGCATGAGATATGATTCTGAAGTTCCATTGATCTGACTATATGCCACATTGACTTTAATGTATTTGAGCAATGCAGATGTGTGTTGATGTGAACAAGTCTCCTGAGAGAAATTAGGCCGTATAAAGATCTCACTGACTTAGGGTTTCACTGCTTGATGTAAATCTTCAAAATGAACAGGCAAAACTGCACAGCATGGTGCAATGTTTCAATGGTACAGTTTTGTAAGTTTTTTTCTTCTTAGCAAAGCAGTAAGAGATTTCTGTTCTACCGCTATCCTCCTCTCATTGAAAAGAAAAAGACTTGCATTTATATAGCTCCTTTCACGACCACCGTTTCAAAGCGCTTTACAGCCAATGAAATACTTTTGGAGTGTAGTCACTGTTGTAATTTGGGAAATGCGGCAGCCAATTTGCGCACAGCAAGCTCCCACAAACAGCAACGTGATAATCTGGATTTTTAAAAATGTTGATTGAGGGATAAATATTGGCCCCAGGACACCGGGGATAACTCCCCTGCTCCTCTTCGAAATAGTGCTGTGTGATCTTTTACATCCACCTGAGAGCAGACAGGGCCTCGGTTTAACGTCTCATCCGAAAGACGGCACCTCCAACAGTGCAGCGCTCCCTCAGCACTGCACTGGGAGTGTCAGCCTAGATTTATGTGCTCAAGTCCCTGGAGTGGGACTTGAACCCACAACACTCTGACTCAGGCGAGAGTGCTACCCACTGAGCCACGGCTAACACATTGCCCCAAGGTCAGCCATGATCTTATTGAATGGCGGAGCGGGCTCAAAGATCTGAAAAGCCTCCTCCTCCTATTTCTTAGGTTCTTGTGATATTCAGCAGAGCATCAGACACATTGTTGGGAGTCTTGAGTTTTTGAAGAGTGTTTGCTGTAGCTCAACCCATTAACGTAGATTTCCTTTTTTTTTCTTTCAGAATATATTTTGTGCAACAGCAGCAAGAGTTAATCGAGGCTCGCTGTCCTGATGGGAGACCTCACTCTCTGTAGCATCTCAGCACCTTAGCATGGAAACTGAAGCAATTGGACCTTTGACATTTGGGGACGGGGGAGGCATGCGACAGCCCAAACCCTTCCCCAATGTAGCTGTGACATCAAAACAGTCTTCAAGTAGTCCATTCCTCATTTCATCCCATCTTTCACTGTTATAACGTTGCCACTCGCCGCCTCTGAGTGATCAAGGAGTAACGTGTTATTGGATAGTGCGGGACACTGGGACCTAATCTTCCTGACGAGAGGGAGCGGCCATAGCATGTGGCCAATCAGGGTGCAGGATGCTAGCGCGTGCCAGTCCTGATTTATTAGCCTGGGACCAGTGGGTGAAGGGGCGAGCACTATATCTTGGCCAAGGTCCATCTCCAAACTAATGGGTATACCGAACGTGTAAGCTGCTGGTTCGTTGCTGGGTATTAAAGAGACAGGGTCCCCATTAGATTATTTAGGGAGACTTCAGTCTCCAAACCCACTGAATAATGCACGGAGCACGCCTTCAGCAGCTGGATCTGAGCATCAGTTCATTTTGACTGTTCTTCAACACGAGAAAATCAAGTTTCCAAGTGGATAATTCTCTTTGTCCAAATCCGACTGCGGAGTATTCGAGCCTATCGCTGGATGATCTCCTGCATGCAGCATGTACAGTATTGCATTTCAATAATATACAATGGGAACTAGGAAAGTGTAGGAGCCTGGGGCTTTTCCTTAAGACTTTACAAAAAAAAAAATCTTATTTTTGTTTTATATTGAAAACCAGAAGAGGTGTTTTGTATATCGAGAGCTGCTGCGCTCTGCTAAGACAGAGCAAACACACACATTTAGAAGTATA
Organism: Pristiophorus japonicus; assembly: GCF_044704955.1. Taxonomy (NCBI): domain Eukaryota; kingdom Metazoa; phylum Chordata; class Chondrichthyes; family Pristiophoridae; genus Pristiophorus; species Pristiophorus japonicus. The sequence continues at coordinate 82,315,796 of NC_091997.1, forward strand.
TGGGGCCGTCGCATTTATGAGGTTTCCTAGCTGGGGTAAGTATTGTGCCAACCAGTGTCTCATTGCAAGTGATCTCTTCAAAGCTGCCAATGGGAAATATCCACTTCTGAGACTTGTGTGTTGTGACGGTGAAATGAATTGGCGAGGGACGGGCAGTGTGGTGCAATCCTTGGTGTTTAATGGGAGGCCAGACTTATAACTAACCTTTTTTGAGTCCACAGTATATTTTTCTCTTCCCTCCTCCCCGCTCCCCCATTCTTTGGGAAGGAATAAGCCTGGTTCAGGCCAGTCACTACAAGTCATTGAACACTCGAACTAGACGCTATTTACAAAAGTATTTCCAGTGCCCTTGTTGTTACGTATTTCTTAAACGAGCAGTTACCCAACCTTGACGTACTGCTCAAGGACCACAGCGATTAAAACTCTTTAATAGGTTAGTGTTGGGCTTTGTGGAGTTTGTGTTGCTCGCTGGCAGTGATGTTAATTTGCACCACGTACTTTGGAAGCGGGGAAATTTAGTCGGGAGCGAGGAATCATTGGGCAGTGAGAGCCTCAGAATTCACGACCAGTTCCCTGGCTGACATTCTTTGTCTCGTGGCTTCCCCAAAGCTCACCAGCCGGTCCAGCTGGGTTGAGTGTATGGAAAACAAAGTTAGGCCAGTGTGAGTGAGGGGGGGTGGGGGGAGGGGCGAGGTAAGAGGCTGATGGTGAGACATTTCGAAGTTTTCAGTCGGCAATCTCCTCCTTTATACAGCACGGCCAACTTGTGTCATTCAAGGACCGACGGATCAGTTTTAAAGTCAGCATCGTTAAGCTTTCTGAACGTTGTCCCGGTAATGAGGGCCGACGGCAGAAATGTTGCAACTAGGATCCAAAAGTCCTTGTAGGCAAGTGGGAGACCATCTGTCTTTGCATTATGTTCAGGTATGGGTCTATATACAGGCCACAGGATAAGGACACTACTGCTCGCCAGGGGCTGGCTGGCTGGGGGGGGGGGGGGTGGGCAAAGCAATTGTTTTTGTAAAAAAAAATCCTAGTCTTCTCAAAATTACCATGTAATTTCTTGAAAGCATCAGTGTTAAAGCTGCAATGTAATTATTTATAGATCCATAATTAAAGGTGGTGACTGGTTTGTGTAACACGCTGTCATTGTCATTGAGTCAGTTTTCTTCGAATGTGAGTATTGAAGCCACTGTGGTCCTATCCGAGAGAGTGGGGGGGGCGCAACAAGGAGCTCACTTTCTGGGCTAAGGCCAACCAAGTAAACTGGAGGTGGCATTTCAGAAACCACCAGTGACCGATCCTCCTTTGGTGGGGAGGATGGAGGGAAGGGATATAACCAGGGGTCACTTTAGAGGTGGCGTTGGCTCTGAGATACCGTGCTTGGTGATGGGATAACTGAGTCAGGTGGGTTCATTGACCAATGGTTCGTTAATGGGACCGAGGGTTAGACTGTGATTGCTTCACACTTGGTTCCAGATAATCAGTGCTCGACAATGCCCTCCCTATCAGACAGGGCGATCCTGGTTGGACCAGCAGTCACAAGGTACCAAGAGAAAAGCCTTGGACCTTTCTATCCTCAACTGTAAAGAAACTGGTCAGTAATTTTTAGGTTTAGATCTTTATCTCCACCATTTAATCATTTCAGATTTTCAGATTCTCTTTCATTGAAACAGAAGCTCTGCCTGTCTGGATCCCCCTGGTAGTTTGGGTTCAAGACTTGAGCCTGGTGATGGGTTTGTGTGTGGGTCAGACACTGCTCAAAGCAGAGGATGGTGGTGAAAATTGTAAATGTCCTTTGAGTCTTAAAATGCGATCATCAGGTCTCATATTGGATCACTTGCAAACTTCCTGCAGATCCCCATGGGTTCAGGAATGGTGTTGAGCAATTCTTGGACTACGGCCATGGTGTGTGTGAGAAATCTTGCGCGGGTTAGATTCTTCATTAGCTGGAAGCCAATAAAAGGGTGTGCCTGTGTTCTTTAAGTGATTAACGCATTGTAACTTTGGGCTGTGTCCATCCCATTGCAATGTCTGCCGGTTCAGGGGGCCGGCCATTTTCTAATCATTGCCATTTCACATTCTAATCAGTGAGCAGCCTGGAAGGGCTAGTTTGTCATTTGCAGTAATGTAATGTCTAATGTAACATATTCTTCTAAATAAATGAAAACGTGTGCATTTCTGCCACTTTCCCTCATCACTTCTCAACCAAACTGTACAGTTTTGGTCTCCTTATTTAAGGAGGGGGATATTCTTGCATTGGAGGCAATTCAGAGAAAGTTCACGAGGTTGACTCCTGAGATGAAGGGGTTGTCTTATGAAGAAAGGTTGAGTAGGTTGGACCTATACTCATTGGAGTTTAGGTGATCTTATTGAAATGTGTAAGATTCTGAGGGGGCTAGGCAGGGTAGATGCAGAGAGGATGTTTCCCCTCGTGGGGGAATCTAGAACGGGGGCATAGTTTCAGAATAAGGGGCCGCCCATTTAAAATGGAAATGAGGAAGTTCTTCTCTGAGGGTCGTGAATCTGTGGAATTCTCTCCCCCAGAGAGCAGTGGAGGCTGGGTCATTGAATATATTTAAGGTGGAGATAGACAGATTTTTGAACAATAGGGGAGTCGAGAGTTATGGGGAGTGGGCAGGGAAGTGGAGTTGAGGCCAAGATCAGATCAGCCATGATCTTATTGAATGGCGGAGCAGGCTCGAGGGGCCATATGGCCGACTCCTGCTCCTATTTCTTATGTAAACATCGTTCCCCAGTGTAGCTCTGGCACAGTGGTTGGTGGCTGATTGTTTGCTGAAGCACTTTCTAAATCCCACAGCTGAAATAGAAACTGGCCTTAATACCAGTGAGAAAAGTAAAGCAGGCCCATGCCTTGGTTACTAACACACTCTCGAAGCTCGCTATTACTGTTTGGGGGGTGGGGGGACTAATTTACCGTATTTGACAAAGATACTAGACACTGGTAATGTGAGTTGGATACCATGACAGTTTGCGACATTCCAACAACATTAATTATATCAAATTCCCTCGTATGTTTAATGCCCCGACTGCATTCCAGTTGTGCCTGACATCGTCTTTATAGTGGTATAACCAGTCACTACTTCACCCTGAATGGTCAGTAACATCAGAACACCTCACAAATGTCTTGTGCTCCCATGAGTTTGTTAGGAGGCAGTTGGCGATTGGTTGAGTCATTTGCTATCTCTTCCGAGTGTGATGGTGAGAGGTGATGTATAGCTATAACTCCTACCCCCATGGCTACAAACTACCATAGCCATAGGAGGGAAGTCCTGCCTCGTTACAGGAATGCTGTAGGCTGGATGGTGGGGTTTTAAGTCAAGAATTTTTAAGAACTAGCAAAATAGAATTTGGCCCCATAAGCTGGTTCATTGAGGACAGCCTCGTCGACTCCCTCAGCCGGAAATGTGAGGCTGATGTTCCTGATTTTGCTCATTTTAAGGCTACACAGAATTCTGATTCCTACCTCACCCAAATTCTGAAAAGTGATTTGTACACTAGAATTGATTAAGTTCAGGCGAAGAGGTGCCATTGTCCCAGCTGATCTCAACTCTCGAGGATACCCAACCTGCCATCTTTCCATCACAACTTTGCCATCCACCTGAAAGGGAGGCAGATTTTTGTTTAAGGATGGCACTGCTGTGTTGACCTGGAGTGCGGGCTCAAAACCCCGCCTGGTGCTCAATCCCCACAACCAGCTGCCCCATGAGCAAGGCTGCCATCAATTGATCCAAGCTGACCCGCATTTTACTTGTTCCTCTTCTGAAGCTGCAGTCTGAAATGCAAATTCAGACCAGACTTGTGGTTGGTGTATTTAACGAAAAGGGAAGATTTCAGAGCAGCAATAGCAGCACAGAAATGGCTCATACAAGATTGATTGCCTGAGAGCACAGGGCAATAGAGACAATGGCCTCACAGTGGTCTAGAATTTGCACGACATCTCTGCTGGGTTTCTCGGCGATTGGTATTGGTCGGTTTGGGCGAAAACCGTGTCGGCGCAACTTTCCGTAAAGAGTTCCGCTGGCGGTTTTGAGATACCGCAGGGGAGCAGACCGCTGGCGTGCAACGTCCACAGACCGCCATCGCACGAGTTTTGACTCAGCGGTGACCTTTAGGTAAGTAGGATAAAAAAAAATGTCCACAAGAAGCAGCGGGTACTGGGTGGTCGGTGAGTAGCCTTGCAAAAAAAGTAAGTTAATGGGTTCTTAATTATTTTTAAATTCTCTTAGGATTAAGTTGAAAATGGTCCTGAGAATGTGTTCTGATTTTTTTAAATTTTATGTTTCTTGGAAAAAATAGGTGTGTTTTACCCCCTCCTAGGCCCAACCCACAGCCTCGGACTAAATTTGAGTAATTACTGCCCATTTTGTTTAAGAACCTCCCAATCAGCCCAAGATTGGATTTTCTGACTAGAATCTGGGTGTAAGGTCCATTTTCTTTTGCTTGACGGAATTTTTTCCCTTTTTTGTGGAATTTTCCGCCCGCGGTAATTTAAAAATCTTAGCGGTATTTTGGGCGGCAATCCGGCACTGGCGGATTTTTTTGAAATTCTAGCCCAAAGATTCTGCCACCTGGGCATGGTGTGATTGTAATGTGGCAACTGGTCCACAAGGAACTACAAGGACCATTGAAATGCAGAACCCCACGGCCACCAACACTGCCACAGTGGGAGCTCAATAAATGAATGTAAAATATTGCGTGCTTGTGGTGTGCATATATTATTAGTGTGTTTAACTCCTGTTGTAACCTCTTGGCTCCATCATTGACCACTGTGCTGTCAGTAGTCTGGGCCCGAAGCTCTGGAATTCCTCCTCTAAACATAAGGATTAGGAGCAGGCCATTCGGCTCCTTGGATCTGCTCTGCCATTCAATAAGATCATGGCTGATGTTCGACTTCAACTCTACTTTCCTGCCCAATCCCCTTATCCCTCGAGTCCAAAAATCTATTGATCTCAGCCTCAACTCTCCACCTCTCCTCCTGTTAAGACACTCCAGGTCTGACAACGCTATTGCTCACCTGTCCTGCTTTCTGTGTCAATTTGCCTGATTACAATCCTGTGAAATACCTTGGGAAGTTTTACTACGTTGAAGGCACTGTAAGAATTCAAGTTGTGGTCGTTACGTGATCTCCATTTGAGGCTCATTTCTTCTATCTGTAACTGCTAAGGGGATCTGTTGATGGGCTCATTGCTTTCAGAGCCCTTACAGTTAGTGCAGAGCTGTCTGATGGCACAGGACAGCCTTGTACACGAGTACCAAACAGCTGCTCCTGTGCTATTTAACTTCTGCAATCTTGTCACCGTGCCCACTGCTGTCAACATGGGTATCGAATGAGGCCATGAAATCCTGCCAATCAATCTTGCCTTTAACTACTCTCTGAGACAAGTTGAAACTGGCTGTTTTATTATTCACGGGATGTGGGCATCACCGGCAAGGCCAACATTTATTGCCCATCCCTATTTAAGAACATAAGAAATAGGAGCAGGAGTCGGCCATGCCGCCCCTCAAGTCTGCTCCGCCATTCAATAAGATCATGGCTGATCCGATCATGGACTCAGCTCCATTTCCTTGCCCGCTCCCCATAACCCCTTATCGTTTAAGAAACTGTCCATTTCTGTCTTAAATTTATTCAATGTCTCCGCTTCCACAGCTCTCTGAGGCAGCGAATTCCAGATTTACAACCCTCTGAAGAAATTTCTCCTCATTTCTGTTTTAAATGGGCAGCCCCTTATTCTTAGATCATGCCCTCTAGTTCTAGTCTCCCCCATCAGTGGAAACATCCTCTGCGTCCACCTTGTCGAGCCCCCTCATAATCTTATACCTTTCGATAAGATCACCTCTCATTCTTCTGAATTCCAATGAGTCATAAGTCAAACCCCTCATCCCTGGAATCAACCTAGTGAACCTTTTCTGAACTGCCTTCAAAGCAAGTATATCCTTTCGTAAATATGGAAACTAAAACTGCGCGCAGTATTCCAGGTATGGTCTCACCAATGCCCTGTACAGATGTAACGAGACTTCCCTGCTTTTATACTCCCATTCCCTTTGCAATAAAGGCCAAGATGCCATTGGCCTTCCTGATCACCTTGCTGTACCTGCATACTATCCTTTTGTGTTTCATACACAAATGCCCCCAGGTCCCGCTGTACTGCGGCACTTTGCAATCTTTCTCCATTTAAATAACTTGCTCTTTGATTTTTTACTGCCAAAGTGCATGACCTCACACTTTCCAACATTATACTCCATCTGCCAAATTTTTGCCCACTCACTTAGCCTATCTGTCCTTTTGCAGATTTTGTGTGTCTCCTGACACATTGCTTTTCCTCCCATCTTTGTATCATCAGCAAACTTGGCTACGTTACACTCAGTCCCTTCTTCCAAGTCATTAATATAGATTGTAAATAGTTGGGGTCCCAGCACTGATCCCTGCGGCACCCCACTAGTTACTGGTTGCCAACCAGAGAATGAACCATTTATCTCTACTCTCTGTTTTCTGTTAGTTAGCCAATCCTCTATCCATGCTGATATATTACCTCCAATCCTGTGAACTTTTATCTTGTGCAGTAACCTTTTATGTGGCATCTTATCAAATGCCTTCTGGAAGTCCAAATACACCACATCCACTGGTTCCCCTTTATCCATCTTGTTCGTTACATCCTCAAAGAATTCCAACAAATTTGTCAAACATGACTTCCCCTTCATAAATCTATGCTGACTCTGACCGAATTTTGCTTTTCCAAATGTCCTGCTACTACCCTTGAGAGGGTGGTGAGATGCCATTTTGACCTGCTGCAGTCTGTGTGGTGAAGGTACTCTGATGTTGGGGAGGGCAATTTTGTGTCCCAAGCCTGGATGGTATGTGAGATATGGAGGGAACCTCGGAGGTGGTGGTGCCCTCATGCACCTGCTTTTTTCCTAGATGGTCGATCACGGGTTTGGGAGGTGCTGAAGGAGTCTCGGCGAGTTGCTGCAGTGCATCGTGTAGATGGTACACACTGCAGCCACGCTGCGCCGGTGGTGGAGGAGGGAGTGGATGTTTAAGCTGGTGGATGGGTTGGGCTATGACTGCAGCTTTGAGTTAAGCCCAAAGCAGTTGGAGTACTTGAGAGAGGATCTCGCTGTTCTTGCAGCCTGTCTAACAGTCTCCACTGGTATTGCCACGTGACCACTCATTGCCTGCACTGCATCTATTCCTTGATGGAATTTGGGGAATGATACTTTTGCCCCCCACCAAACAATCCTGCATTAACTGGTCCCTCACCAACCACCACCACTGTTGCTCACCCTCTGTACTTGCACTGATTGTGTATCTGCTGGTGACTGCTTCCTGCTTCAACTATAGGGGTAAACAGTGATGCTCGGGTATGGTGTGATCTGTGTACTGGGTTATCCTAGCTCTGTGAACAATGTAGATTATACACGGAGTACATGAACGCACTTATCCAGCATGTAATGATGGCCACTGTATATGGATATGCCGCTGTAACATCCTCTGCAAACCAAGGGGTTGATTTTAATCTTCAATCACCCAGGCAATAAGCTGACGCACCTTTTACCTGTCTTCTTTTCATTCCATTAATGGTGCTCTGATATATTGATGGAATGAGATGAAGTAGGGTGGGAGGAGGCTCGTGTGGAGCATATACATTGGCATCCTGTTGGATCGAATGATCTCAAGTGTTTTATAGTCTAGGCATTTGGTCAACATACACCCTCCACTTACAAGAGTTTTGTCTTTAACCAGTGCAGCTTAAACCATGCTCCTTGCACATTCTCTCCCATGTATAATGAATATGTTTGACCCTACTCTTCTCATTTCTAGTGTCAGCTGTGGCTCAGTAGGTAGCACCAGGCCAACACTGGGCTCAAGTCCGAAGGCTGTGGGTTCAAGTCCCACTCCAGGGACTTGAGCATATCATCATCATCCTCATCATAGGCAGTCCCTCGAAATGACACTCCAGTGAAGTGCTGAGGGAGTGCTGCACTGTTGGAGCTGCCGTCTAGGATGAAACGTTAATCATCATCCATCATAGACAGTCCCGCGGGATCGAGGAAGACTTGCTTCCATTCTTAGCATGAGTTCTTAGGTGACGTTGCAGTCCAATACGAGAACCACAGTCCCTGTCACAGGTGGGACAGATGGTCGTTGAGGTAAAAGGTGGGTGGGGAGCCTGGTTTGCCGCACGCTCTTTCCGCTGCCTGCGCTTGATTTCTGCACGCTCTCGGCGATGAGACTCGAGGTGCTCAGCTCCCTCCACTTAGGGCTGTCTTTGGCCAGTGACTCCCAGGTGTCAGTGGGGATGTTGCACTTTATCAGGGAGGCTTTGAGGGTGTCCCTGTAATGTTTCCTCGGCCCACCTTTGGCTCGTTTGCCGTGAAGGAGCTCCGAGTAGAGAGTTTGCTTTGGGAGTCTCATGTCTGGCATGCGAATGATGTGGCCTGCCCAGTGGAGCTGATCAAGTGTGGTCAGTGCTTCAATGCTGGGGATGTTGGCCTGGTTGAGGAAGCTAACGTTGGTGCATCTGTCCTCCCAGAGGATTTGTAGGATCTTGCAGCGACATAGTTGATATTTCTAGGTGTCTACTGTACATGGTGCATGTCTCTGAGCCATACAGGAGGGCAGGTATTACTACAGACCTGTAGACCATGAGCTAGGTGGCAGATTTGAGGGCCTGGTCTTCAAACACTCTTCCTCAGGCGACAGAAGGCTGTACTGGAGGCGGTGTTGAATCTCGTCGTCAATGTCTGCTCTTGTTAAGAGGCTCCCAAGGTATAGGAAATGATCCACGTTGTCCAGGGCCGCACCGTGGATCTTGATGACAGTGGGGCAGTGCTGTGCAATGAAGGCAGGCTGGTGGAGGACCTTTGTCTTACGAATGTTTAGCGTAAGGCCCATGCTTTCGTACGCCTCAGCGAATATATTGACTATGACTTGGAGTTCAGCCTCTGTGCGCAGGCGCAGTCCGCGTACTGTAGCTCGACGACAGGTTGGGGTGGTCTTGGACCTGGGTGGACACGACGAAGGTTGAACAGGTTCCCACTGGTTCTCTAGTTTAGTTCCACTCCAGCGGGGAGCTTGTTGACTGAGATGGAGCATAGCAGCGAGGAAGATTAAGCGGGTTGGGGTGATGACGCAGTCCTGTTTGATCCCGATCCTGTCTGCTCTCTCAAGTGGACTTAAAAGATTCCATGGAACTATTTTGAAGAGCAGGAGTTATCCTGGGTGTCCTGGACAATATTTATCTCTTAATCAACATAACAAAAGCAGTTTATCTGGTCATTATCACATTGCTGTTTGTGGGAGCTTGCTATGTGAAAAATGACTGCCACGTTTCCTACATTACAACAGTGACTCCACTCCAAAAGTACTTCATTGGCTGTAAAGTGCTTTGAGATGTCTGGTGGTCATGCAAGTCTTTTTTAATCTCTCTACATTTTTAAATGTTTCACCATGTGGTTTGTTTTTGTTTTTTTGCATGCATATCTTTTACAAATATAACATCATTATGTGGATAAATGTCATATCCATGGGTTACCTTCATCCTCACCACCATCCAGCTGTGTCTGGTGGTTGCCAGACCGTTGACTGTTTCTGTAACTTTACTCAAGTTCACTTTCGGTGGTGTGGGGGCCGGGTGTCCTTCACCCATGAAATGTGTCCTTGGGCACTCTTGTGTTTGTTACACCAAGCGGCTCATTCTGTAGTGGAGAGGCCTGAAACTCGTTGAGTGGCTGCTTTTTGTTCATTACCCCAAAGAAATGGCATATTTCAAAAATATCCCTTAGTTTGAAATCGAAATTAATGCCCACGTTTTGAAAAAGTAGCAATGCCAAGACTCTATTTTGTTCTTTCATCAATGTCTTTTATCCAGTAACTTATTTCGTAAGTTCCTGAGTGCATTTAGAAAACATACCCCTGACTTCCCTTAAATTGCAACAGTAACTAACATGAGCAGTCACTGAAGCAGGTTTGTGCATTTGTGTGTGCTTATCTAAAGCTGGTCCTTAATGACTCTCATGTTATGACTGTTCACATTAGTAAGCAAAGAATTAGGAGCAGGCCATACGGCCCCTCGAGCCTGCTCCGCCATTTAATAGGATCACGGCTGATCATCGACCTCAACTCCACTTTCCCGCTCGATCCCCATATCCCTGGATTCCCCATGACTCCAAAAATCTATCTATCGCAGCCTTGAATATATTCAAAGACTCAGCATCCACAGCTCTTTGCAGTAGAGATTCTGCCAAAGATTCACAACCCTCTGAGTGAAGAAATTCCTCACCTCAGTTTTAAATGGCCGACCCCTTATCCTGAGACTGTGCCCCCTGGTTCTAGATACTCCAGCCAGGGGAAACAACCTCTCAGAATCCACTCTGTTAATCCCCCCCCCCCCACCCCTCAGAATCTATGTTTATGTCCATTTTATCCTCTCCTCGTGATAACGATGTCTTCAAATTATAATTTCAGTTGGTGATTTTTTTTTTGTAAAGTGGGTCGGGACTTCATTGTTCAAACGTGGGAATCTGCTTGCAGTTTAGAGCCAGCTTTAGAAACTCAGCCTGCTTTCCTTGCGGTGTGTGTGTTGTGAAATGGAAACTGCAAGTGTTTCAGTTGGGAACTGGAACTGGAGTGTCACCACCCAGTGTGTACACAACATTGCACTGAGCGTTGCTGCTGAGCAGGCTGCCCGGAGCAGTTTCTAATCTCCAATTGAGGAGTAGAAGAAACCAGCTTATCAAACCCCAGCGCATTAACAATTTATTGATAAAGTAAGCGGGGAGGGAAAAAAATGGCAGGAAAGGACCAGTGGATGTGATTTTTCACCATCGCAGATGTTCCATCGGGTGCACTGATTTCCATATCTCAGGCTAATTGCAGCACTGAATGCACAAATTATATGTAAATGAGGAAAAAGCTGTTCCAGCAGTTAATTTTATTCTGGTTACATAGATGTTGAGCAGGGCGCCTATCCCCTCCCTCTCATTTAATATGCTTCCAATACATCACTTGGGAAGATAATATGTTATTATTTCAGCCAAACTAGCAGTGACTGGAGCTGAACTGCTTCAACTCAACTCGATTGCTTTTGTGATGGTGATTGGTACATGACACAAGGGGGGGCTTTTTAAGAAAAAATATCTGCTCCTCCTCATACATTTGATTTTTGTTTTCTTGCATTTATCTTTTCCCTGCCCTGTGAACAGGCTGTGTTTGGATGGCAGCTTGTATTGCAAAGAACAGGCAGTAATGACATTGCTTTCTTTTCCTCTGCCAGCATGGGGAAGTGTTTAATTGGTGCACACTACCTCCTTGCAAAGGCACATTTGAGATCGGGAATGTGATGCAGTTACCAGGGTGAGGTGCCTTAACATTTGAGTTAAAAATTAGGGACACTTTACCAAAAATCACAGCTGGATTAATTCACTTGCTGTACGTCATTACAAAATGAGTTTAATTCCATTAGTCATCCTGAACAGTTTGTGAATTTACCAAGTCTTAAATGGTTAGAAAGTGCAGATTGGCCTGAGCAGGAGGGGATATGGGTAAGTGTGCACACATTTTTCCCCTGGGCTGGAGAATTGAACAGGAGCCAGGACTGGCTAGAATCAGTATTGGACTGTTTGTTACAAGAAGACCAGTACTGTATTATCAATGTACCCGAATGGAAATTACTGTCTCTCTATTTGCGCTGATAACTGAGATGTGGTGTGCAGCTAGAGTTAAGGAAAGATGGTGTGGGTGGTGTGTTCCATACCATTACTCATCCTTCTGCCACTGAAACCCTCAACCCAATTTTGTAACCTTCACACTCGAATGTTCCCATGGTGTTCCTGGCTGGCCTCCCATCTTCTACCCTCTGTAAACTTGTACAAAACTGTGCTGCCCGTGTCCTAACTCGCCCCAAGTCCTGTATACCCCTCTGCTCGGCTCCCAGTCCATCAAAAGCCTCCATTTTAAAATCCCTCTGGTCATACACCTCCTTATCTCTAGGCTTTTCCAACCCTCCGTAACCTCTGCTTAACCATTGGCTGCCTTGGCCTCTGGCATTCTCTCTCCACTTCTCCTGTAAGACAATCCTAAAAGTCTGTCTCTTAGTCCAAAAGCTTGGTCAATCTCCTTTGTTGGTTGGTGCCAATTTTTGTCTGATAACACTCATGTGAAGCACCTTGGGCTGTATAATACAAGAGGCTGAGCTACCACACATGAAAACTTTAAATCATCGGGAAATTATATCTGGCCAGAGACTTTTTTTTAAAGGGCATTTTGTTTTAATTTCATGAAATAGTGCTGTATGCTGTACCATATTCTTGATTGTTCTATATTTAAAGAGAAACAATTTCTAAAGTATGAATGTCGATTCAGTACGAATCCCACTCTGCCTTGCAACACGATCAGAGAATGAGCAGGAGAGTGCGGATCTGGAATGGAGTGAAGGAAAGCTCGATTTGAAAGTCAGTGACGGGGAGAGGCTTGGTTGCCATGGGTTGTTCCAAGAGATCACACCTGCAGAGAGTAGAAATGAAAAGTAAAGCTGCAGCAATATTACTGCTTAATGAACATCGTGATGACTATTAATGACAGCCACTTACCAGATTGCTTGTTTAACAGGAAGAGAAGTGTGCAGCCATGTGACCACGGTGCTGCCATGTGACTCATACAGCCTTATCACCAAGGCATTTTTCCTGTCTTCAGCCTATTGGGGGAGAAATATACATGGATCAATATATCTGCCTCCCACAGAGGGTCAAGTCTGGAGCACAGCTTACGTACATTATTGAGGAATACCCACTATATTTTTGCTCTGCTCATTTCCCAGACCTCCAAAGTCTGACAGCATCCATAAAGAGGTTTTCTGTTCAAACCACAACTGTGCTACTGGCTGAAAGAGGAAGATGTTGGACTTAAATTGATCGTCCCATGAGCCAAAAAACACAGCTGTGGCTCAGTGGGTAGCACACTCGCCTCAGAGGGTTGTGGGTTGAAGTCCCACTCCAGGGCAATGCTGAGGGAGTGCTGTCTTTCAGATGAGACGTTAAACCGAGGCCCCGTCTGCTCTCTCAGGTGGATGTAAAAGATCCCATGGCATTATTTTGAAGAACAGCAGGGGAGTCATCCCTCAATCAACACAAACAGATTATCTGATCACCATCACATTGCTGTTTGTGGGAGCTTGCTGTGTGCAAATTGGCTGCCGCATTTCCTACATTACAACAGTGACTACACTCCAAAGGTACATCATTGGCTGTAAAATGCTTTGAGACGTCCGGTGGAAAGGCCCTATATAAATGCAAGTCTTTCATAGTTTTAATCTTTAAATTGAATGGATTTTAAATATGAGGTCAGCCTTAACCGGTCTCCTGCTATATTTACCTGTTTAATAGTTTCCAAAATGACAGCCGGAGACTGGATGGAGAAAGCACTCCAGGAGCTGGAAGCACTGACACTGGGTTCAGCAGGTACAATGTGCAAGGGGTAGTTGATGTTATACGCAGACTGAATCACACCGGCCTCTTGGAAAGAACCTGCAGGGAAAACAGTGCAGGCCCAGTTAGGGCAAAGGACTACAATTGAAATCTTCTTTGGGTAGGACCAGAGAAAAAGAGATACCGACATGTTCTGATGTGGTTCGAACCCACCAGCTTAGGCGTCCAACTCAAATCTCCAATCAGTATCGCTCGGTTAGAGATATGAAACACATGCTCAACCTAGCCACAGGCTTTTTCAAAGCACAAACTACATGTAGGTCCATATACTGTGCCTCTATACTGCAAGCTTGCACCAGAGCCAGTTTGCTACCCCTCCATGTACTATTTTGGCAACAGGTATGCTAGCCCTCCATGATACTTGCCTGCACCAGAACACATCTGATGCTCCTCTATAGAGAGTGATTTGCCCTGCTACAGGTCAGGTAACCCTTCATCCTGTGTCTGCAGAGATACAAGCTCCTGTACCCATCCATACAGGTTATCTGCACAGATATAGGTCTGTAGACCTTACAGCCTGGTTGCTCAGATACAACAACTTGTATTTATATAGCGCCTTTAACGTAGAGAAACGTCCCAAGGCGCTACACAGGAGTATTAAGAGATAGAAATCTGACACCGAGCCGCATAAATAGAAATTAGCTCAGGTGACCAAAAGCTTGGTCAAAGAGCTAAGACTTGAAGGAGTATAGAGAGGCGGAGAGGTTTTGGCAGTGAGTTCCAGAGCTTGGGGCCCAGGCAACAGAAGGCACTGTCACCAATAATTGTAATCAGGGATGCTCAAGAGGGCAGAATTAGAGGAGCGCAGACATCTGGGGTGGGTGGTGGAGCAGGGATTGTTGGGCTGGAGCAGATTACAGAGATAGGGATTAGAGGTGCTGTCACATGCCGTGTGCCTACACTGGTACAAGCCTCCATACATTATGGACTTTTATTGCTGATTCGTACCTAGTTGCAAGTGAGAGAGAAATCCGAGAGATGCATTGGCAGCTTAGGATTCATAATTAACTCCACTGGCAGCATGAGTGATACCAGACCTGTCCAGCAAATATCCTCCAGGCTAACCATATAGAAAACAAGAACTCTACAGAAGAGTATGGACTGGAAAGGCAGGGAACTTCGACACAGATGTCACTTTGCATGCCGATTTTTGATTTATATATTAATGTATATTAAAAATCTTACATCCCTGCACATTATCTGTCAAATTTTGAGTAAATTTCTATGTCCCCATTTATGATGGGAACTGTCTGTAAAACTGTCATATTGTAAAGAGCCCAAGCCCATTGGAGGCTGTCGCACCGCAATCATAAGGGAGCACTGAATTCTAGTGTGACAACTTTACACACACTGTCTCCAGTATAATGTGGTTATAAAAAGTTATAATGGAAAATACAAAAAATAAGGATGGAATTTATGACTTAAGAATAGGAATCAAATTATATCGACACGGCTTGTCCCTGCCCGAACTCCACTTCACCTGAAGACTGGACTTAGTCTTGATTCCCTGTGTACAACACCATGGGAGACCAAATAGTTATTTGGTTTGGGGGAAATGTTGAGCAGGAACACCTGGTGGCTCTTCACATAACGCCATGTGTTCTTTATTACCCACAAAACTGTGCAAATAGTAAGAAATAGGAGCAGGAGGCCCTTCGAGTGTGCTCCACTGTTCGATAAGATCATCCCCATGTTCCTGGATTCTCTTCCCATCATTATTGGACATTTACCTCGATAGAATTGACACAGTCCCTAAGGAGTGTGAGCAAAATGCAGGGAGAGGGGAATTTGAGAGAGCTAGACAAGAGTCCAAAGATTTATTTACTAGGAATATGTTAAACTCAGTCTGCTTCTGTAAGTTGCTGGGATTTTATATCAACCTCTCCGATAAGCGTCTGTTTGGTTCAGTGCTAGCACTCCCGCCCTTCAGGCACCACTCTGCACCCTCCCCCACCTAAGTCAGAAGGTTATGGGTTCAAGCACCACTCCAGAACTTGAGCACATCACCTGGTCTGACACTGCAGTGCTGTATTGCCAGAGGTGTTCTTGTTGGATGAATCATTAAACTCTTGCCCAGTCTGACCACCTTTGTTTCAAATGGTTGTTCCTGGCCCACGGCACAAATGTGAAGGGCAGGGAGTCCTCCCTGTGTCAAGGCCAACAATCCTCCCTCAACCAGTGCCTCCAGAATGATCTTGTTGTGCACGCAAGGCTGTTGCATTTATCTGCATTACACAATAATTTATTGTGAAGCATTTTGAGGTTTGTGAGAGCTGTGATGGTGAATAGCAGTGAATAAGACAGTTTCTTGAGCGATAAGGGGTTATGGGGAGCGGGCGGGGAAGTGGGTTGAGTCCATGATCTTATTGAATGGCGGAGCAGGCTCGAGGGGCCGTATGGCCTACTCCTGCTCCTATTTCTTATGTTCTTATGCTAAGGCCTCATACACAAGCAAGTCTTACTCTCTCAGCACCCCTGTGCAATTAGCGTGAACGTGAAAATCCCGCACATATATAATAATATCGATACATTCATCAGTGAAAGGAGGCAGCTCACTGCTGCCTGTTTACCTGTGTGGGGCATGAGAGCGTAGGTGAACTGATGATGGCCCATATCTGCCGTGGCATCCGGTGCCTTTGGAGCTCGTAAACTGCAAATAAAGACAAGATCAGGAAGATGGGGTTTGACTGGAAGTTATCGACATTTAACTGCAACAGTGTGTGTGCATCAAGCAATGAATGTATCTTTCAGAGTATCGCACTGTGTGTTTGATACCTGCAGTCTGATGTCTACTTTTCTTCCTCTTTGCTGAAATCAGACAGGTAATCACTCTGTCCCGATCCCTGTACTGATGCAGCACTGAGATGTAGTATCAGCCGGGGCTCAGTGGGCAGCACCTCCTCGCTTGAGTCAGAAGGTTGTGGGTTCAGTTCCCACTCCAGAGACCCGAGCACAAAAATCTGGGTTGATACTATAGTGCAGTGCTGAGGGAGCGCTGCACTGTCGGATGAGACATTAAACCGAGGCTCCCCTCTCCCCCTCCCCCCTCCCCCCTCCCCCCGCCTGCTCACTCAGGTGGACATAAAAGATCCCATGGCACTATTTCGAAGAAGAGCAGTGGAATTATCCCCAGTGTCCTGGACGATATTTATCTCTCAATCAACGTCTAAAACAGATGATCTGGTCATTATCACATTGCTGTTTGTGGGAGCTTGCTGTGCATATATTAGCTGCTGCATTTCCCACATTACAACAGTGACTACACTTCAAAAAGGTATGTCTATTGGTCGTGAAAGGTGCAATAGAAATACAAGTGTTTCTTTTATATCATCAACCTGTGGCGTACAGACTGATATCACCATGTGTTGTTAAACTCAGCCCATGCACAGGAGGAAGTTTCAATCGTCTGACTTTCTAATTTCTCACCCAAGTTCTCTCTGCCTGGTTCAGTTACTCCTGCACCAACTAACCCAAGGGCCCCTTGATGATTTCAGGCTGTTTTGCCCAGTATCTGTGACCCAAAGGTCAGGCACACACAATGTCTCATTCCCTCCCTAAAATATAGAGCTTGGTTCCGATCCGCTGGCCAGCCTGAAGCCGCACAAAGATCCGGTGATCATCAGAAAATTAAAGCTTAGCATAGCTCACACAGTCCTGTCTGATCCCAACCCCATTCCTCTCTCCCACTCCTGGCTTGATCATTCATTCAGTGGCTATATAGTGAAGTGAATAGAGCTGCTGTACAATGTACATATACACAATATATCTCCCAGTGACGTGACTATAGAGAGATGGTACTTTATAAATATGACTAAATACAGTTCCACTACGCGCTCATTCAGCATAAAGCACTCCATCGGGGTACGGTTAATACTGGTTATGTTACTGGACTAGTAATCCAAATTTCTAGACTAATGATATGGCCACAAGAGCTCAAATCCCACCACAGCAGCTGAGGAATTCAGTTAATTAAATAAATGTAGAATTTAAAAAAAAAATAACTGTGACCATTGTTGTAAATCCCCATCTGGTTCACTAATGTCCTTTGGTCACACCGCCCGCTCCGCCATTTAATACGATCATGGCTGATCCGATCATGGACTCAGCTCCACTTCCCCGCCCGCTTCCCATAACCCTTTATTCCCTTATCGGTTAAGAAACTCTATCTTAACATCCCAGCTTCCACAGCTCTCTGAAACAACGAATTCCACAGATTTACAACCCTCAGAGAAGATCCTCCTCATTTCAGTTTTAAATGGGCGGCTCCTTATTCGAAGATCATGCCCTCTAGTTCTAGTCTCCCCCATTAGCGGAAACATCCTTTCTGCGTCCACCTTGTCAAGCCCCCTCATAATCTTATACGTTTCGATAAGATCACCTCTCATTCTTCTGAATTCCAATGAGTAGAGGCCCAACCTACTCAACCTTTCCTCATAAGTCAACCCCCTCATCCCCAGAATCACCTTGGGCTGCAGTATTTTATCAGATCCCTGCTCACATAACAAGGTACATTTACTCACTTGGACACATTTACAGATCACAATACTGCCATTTCCTTGACGGCAATACCTGGATTTTCACTGAGTACTTACAGGGATAGTGTCATTATGTTCCGATGCACTGAATATCCGTACTTGCAGTCATTCAGCAATGCTACTCCAAACCCGTGCTCCGACAGATCCGCCCACTTGTGCCCCCACACCTAGACAATGAAAGCATGTTATTATCCACTGCTGCTATGAGGCAGCTCACTTTCAGGACTGGCAGACCAGAGGTCCTTTTGGAATATTTAACACTGCTTTATTTAAGAACTTGAACCTCTCTGAGTCAGGGAAAGGAGCAGAAAGGAATTTACTTTCTCTCCCCAGACTGTGCACATCCTACGGTTCAGAGCGTAGGCCCCTCGATCCTGCTCCAAGCTGACCACCAGAAGGATGGACTTAAAACACTTCAGTCAGGTCACCCCTTAATCTTCCATACCCAAGGGGATACAAGGCTAGGCTACGCAACCTGCCCACGTAATTTAAACCTTTTAGTCCCGGTATCATAGATGCATTTAAGGGGAGAAAGGATAAGGTTACACTGATAGGTGAGATGAAATAGGGAGGGAGAATGTTCCTGTGGAGCGTAAAGAACGGCATGGACTGGTTGGGCCAAATGGCCTGTTTCTGTGCTGTGCATTGTGTGTAATGGCTGTGTATATTTTCTGATTCTCCTCTCTTCACTGCTCAGCTCCCGAGAGTATGCTCACAGATTTGTGGGGCTGTTGAGTTGGGAGTGGCTTAGCCAGTCACGTGATGTTCACAAGACTCAATAAAACCCCAGCCAGTCGGGTTCGGGGGAACCCACGATGAGGTATGCAGTTGTGAGCCTGGTGGATGAACTGGTAACGTGTAGTGTGATTGTTAAACCTTTTGCTAATAAACCAACTAGTTCTTAATAGCAACGTGTTGTTATAAATTCTTAAACAAAGAACCGCTGAAGCAGGTGATCATCACTGGCAATACAGGGGGGCTAATCCACTGAAATACCAAGTAATAGAAAGGATCAATCGAATATTATTGAATACTGCAAGCAGCAATGCCACGTGTTTCTCACCCACCCCGCCCTTCGGAGTGCGACACTCCCTGAATTTTCCCTGTTCCCGACCCTATCGAGGATTGTGTCCTTCTCCCAAACCGCCCATCCAGCAAGTGCTTTCTAGCGAGGAGTTGGAGAATGTGTCACGCACATTCCTTCTTTTGTGCAGTCAGTTCAATCTCCATTCATTAAGCACAATAAAATGCCCATTCTTAAACCATATGGAAAAGAATGACTGCTTAAAAAGTGATTAACGTGCAACTTATTATGGGCTATGGGAGTCATGCACAGGAGTGGCTGAATAATTGCAAGAAAGAAAGCATGAAATGGCAGATGGTTAAAAGTAGAATCAATGATTCTTTCTTCAATCTCAGTTGGCTTGGAGCTGTCAAACAATAAGGCATGACTGAGCTGGAGTCAGTCACCCTGCCAGCACTCACTAACTAGCTTCACACACAAAGAGCGGGCACTTGGGTGAGGTATCACAGAATGCTGGTGTCCAACATACCCTAGTTTGCAGCAGAAGGGTGGAAATTGGATTTAAACATTGATTGCCATCGCTGAAGTGAAGTATGGGGTCATAATCTTCGAAGTTAAGGGCGCAGTCAGTTTCAGGTCAGGAAAGAGCAAAGAGCGCACTGGATTAAAGTCTTTTTGAGATTAGAATCTCAGAGTTTGAAATGCCGTTTCAAGTTGAGTAGATTGCTACTTGTAAACAACTTGCATTTATATAGCGCCTTTAACGTAGTAAAACGTCCCAAGACGCTTATTCAAATTCAAACATTGTTCTTTCTCCATAAACTCTCGGTCAGGTCAGCGGTGCTCAAAGAGACTAACCCTGGTAAAGCACGATTCCAAGTATAGTGCCGTGTTGCTCCGGTTAATCTGGTCTTTAGGGTCTGCATTGCTTCTATTGTTCTGCATTTCCCAACATCCCTTGCCTTCTAGCTGGTGCACTTAAAAAATCTCATCAGAACCACTCTCAAAATTCTGATCTTTGCAAAGGCTTCAGAGTAACTTAATTCTTTGTTTGCATCTGCTGCTCATTCCATGCCTTTGTTCCCTCGGGACTCGACTATTCCAACGCTCTCGCCTTCCACCCTCCGTAAACTTGAGCTCGTCCAAAACTCGACTGCCCATGTCTTAACTCGCATCAAGTCCCGTTCACTCATCACCCCCTGTGCTCGCGACCGATTGGCTCCCAGTCCGGCAACATCTCGATATATAAAATTTTCATCTTTGTTTTCAAATCCCTCCACGGCCTCCATTGGTAGTCGTGCACTGGGCCCTCCTAAAGCTCGCCACCTCTTTCTCCTTTAAGAAGCTACTTAAAACCTACCTATTTGACCAATTTTTTCGTCACCTGTTTTAATCTCTCATGTGGCTTGGCATCAAATTGCGTTCGATAATGCTCCTGTGAAGCTCTGGCACATGTTACTACGTTAAAAGGCGCTGTGTTGCTGTTGTTTTTGTTGACATACAAAGAAAAGTATTTTAGTTTAAAAGAGTGGAGCTTGGTGTTAACATTGTGGAAAGTGACTGAGAGGAGTTGTTGAGCCTAACTGTGAGGGAACAGAACACCAGCAGCCACATGAAGCCAATGAGCTTGTCATTTCGACTTGAGTGCATCTTAATTCACAGTGTCAGGCCAATGATTCCTCCCAAAAGACGTCATCAATGCTCACTGGGTCAACAAAAATGTCCTGAAAAATAACAGATTCACAGGGAGAAGCGTGGGCCTAGGGTGTCGTACATTCCACAACAGCAGCAGGACATCTGCCCACTCTGGGAAACGGCTCCTGTCGCAGGGCAAGAGATGTTTTTATCCTCTAAATACCCAGCTCTTGCAACATCTTCCACTTCAATCAGAATATGGTCTTTTTCATTTCCTCAACAGCCTCTGTGTACTGACCAATTATTGGGACATGTGATTCGGTGACACACACGTCGACACGATTAGGAAGAAATGAATAATGTAGCAAACATTTCAGATGTGCCCGACTGAGCAACTAGGGACACAGCCAAGTTCAGTAGGAAATTAGAAACTCTTTGCAGAAGTATGAAATAAGAGAAGGCAGCAGCCATCTCCATACACAGTAACCCGGCAAATCTGCAAAAGCTGACCAAGAGCTTCAGCAAAGCCGACAGCTCAATGGCCCTGACTATAAGCCTGACTATACTGGGAAACAAGTGGGGAAGGTACACTGCAAAGCACACCCACATCTCATCATTTGCTTTAAAGGGGGAAAAAATTAAAGGGCACAAAGGAGCGGATTTAGACATTTCTATGGGGGAATGAATCTTGAAGATGTAAGGTCCATCTTCTCGCATAATAATTGAATATATTTAAGGTGGAGATAGACAGATTTTTGAATGATAAGGGTTACGGGGAGTGGGCAGGGAAGTGGAGTTAAGGCCAGGATCAGATCAACCATGATCTTATTGAATGGCAGAGCAGGCTCGAGGGACGGAATGGCCTACCCCTGCTCCTATTTCTTATGTTCTTGTGTAGAAGTACACAGAAATATGCGGATACACGGGACAAATTACTTTCCCCCTGTAAATGCTCACTGCACAGTCTCTCCAATCCTGAGACATTGAGCACACAAACCACGGTGAGTGGAAGGATGGCTCTGCAGTATGGGCTGTTTGAACGGAAGGCGGATTTACTGATTTTCAACGGCAAATGCAGACAAGCGAACACTGGGTTCTGAATGCAGCGTGCACTCGGTAAATCATCACTCCCCTCCCCATGTACAAACCTATGCATCCGGCACGTGCAGCTCACAAGAGCATCAGTACAGGCGTGAGTTCTATGCCAACAGTGAAGCGGGTGTTGGAACTGAATGGATCCTGCTTTGCCATATATTCTGCCCCAACTGCCATCTCCAGTCCACAGGTGAGCAGCTTTAATAATGAACATCGGTTGATCTGGAGCGATTTGTACAATCTTGTTGACTTTCCACCTCTGTAACATTGTCCCGTCTCTGCCCTTGCCTCAGTTCAGCTGCTGAAGCCTTCAGCCATGCCTTAGTTACCTCTGGACTTGACTATTCCAATGTACTCCCACATTCTACCCTACGTAAACTAGAGGTGATCCAAAACTCGGCAGCCCGTGTCCTAACTTGCACCAAGTCCCACTCACCCATCACCCCTGTGCTCGCTGACCTACATTGGCTCCTGGTTAAGCAACGCCTCGATTTCAAAAATTCTCCTTATTTTCAAATCCCTCCATGGCCTCTCCCCTCCCTATCTCTGTAATCTCCAGCCCCACAACCTCACGAGATGTCTGCGCTCCTCTAATTCTGCCCTCTTGAGCATCACTGATTATAATCGCTCAACCATTGGTGGCCGTGCCTTCAGCTGCCTGGGCCCCAAGCTCAAGAACTCCCTCCCTAAACCTCTCCACCTCTCTTTCCTCCTTCAAGACGCTCCTTAAAACCTGCCTCTTTGACCAAGCTTTTGGTCACCTGCGCTAATTTCTACTTATGCGGCTTGGTGCCAAATTTTTATCGCATAACACTCCTGTGAAACGCCTCGGGACGTTTCACTACGTTAAAGGCGCTATATAAATACCAGTTGTTGTTGATTTTCTTGACTTCAAGCCATTCTTTAAAGTCATCAATCCATGTATATCTTTTCTTCTCTTTGCCCAAATCAACAATCCATACGTTAGCTGTCACGGTGATTCTCATGTGATGACATGTCCGCAGATTCTGGTCTTCCTTTGGGCTACTGATCTGAGCAGCGCTCTCTTTTGTTGCCATGCCACGCTGAGTACCTGGTCATTCATCACGTGTTGCAGTGAGCTTAGGAGGACCATTCTGAGATACAACAACAACTTGTATTTATATAGCGCCTTTAATGTAGTAAAACATCCCAAGGCGCTTCAAAGGAGTGTTTTAAGACAAAACAAATACATTTGACACCGAGCCACATAAGAAGAATTTAGGGCAGATGACCAAAAGCTTGGTCAAAGAGGTAGGTTTTAAGGAGTGTCTTAAAGAAGGACAGAGACGCGGAGAGGTTTATCCTTGCAAACAATAAGAATTTTCAAAATCGAGGCGTTGTTTAACCGGGAGCCAATGTAGGTCAGCGAGCACAGGGGGTGATGGGTGAGCGGGACTTGGTGCGAGTTAGGACACGGGTAGCCGAATTTTGAATCACCTGTAGTTGACGTAGGGTAGAATGTGAGAGTGCGTTGGAGTAGTCAAGTCTAGAGGTAACAAAGGCATGCAGCCAGAATTCAAGCACCCTGTCTTCTACATACCAGGGTTCAAGCTCCATTTCTACCTCAAACCAAAAGATAGAATCGCATCACCTCCATGCTCGTTTGCAATCCAAGCTGTTGATTGCAGTCAACCTTGCTTCCTGTGAAATTCTGATTTCAGTGTCGTTACTCACCTCTCTCAGTTACCGCCCAATTAATGTGGCTGCTGAGGTACAAAGGCCAGATGCACTCATAGAAACATAGAAAAATAGATGCAGGAGTAGGCCATTCGGCCCTTCAAGCCTGCATCACCATTCAATAAGATCATGGCTGATCATTCACCTCAGTACCCCTTCCTTGCTTTCTCTCCATACCCCTTGATCCCTTTAGCCATAAGGGCCATATCCAACTCCCTCTTGAATATATCTAACGAACTGGCATCAACAACTCTGCGGAAGAGAATTTCACAGGCTAACAACTCTCTGAGTGAAGAAGTTTCCCCTCATCTCCGTCCTAAATGGCTTACCCCTTATCCTTAGACTGTGACCCCTGGTTCTTGACTCCCCCAACATCGGGAACATTCTTCCTGCATTTAACCTGTCCAGTCCCGTCAGAATTTTATATGTTTCTATGAGATCCCCTCTCATTCTTCTAAACTCCAGTGAATACAGGCCCAGTCGATCCAGTCTCTCCTCATTTGTCAGTCCTGCCATCCCAGGAATCAGTCTGGTGAACCTTCGCTGCACTCCCTCAATAGCAAGAATGTCCTTTCTCAGATTAGGAGACCAAAACTGAACACAATATTCCAGGTGAGGCCTCACCAAGGCCCTGTACAACTGCAGTAAGACCTCCCTGCTCCTATTCTCAAATCCCCTAGCTATGAAGGCCAACATGCCATTTGCCTTCTTCACCGCCTGCTGTACCTGTATGCCAACCTTCAATGACTGATGTACCATGACACCCAGGTCTCGTTGCACCTCCCCTTTTTTTAATCTGCTGCCATTCAGATAATATTCTGCCTTCGTGTTTTTACCACCAAAGTGGATAACTTCACATTTATCCACATTATACTGCATCTGCCATGCATTTGCCCACTCACCTAACCTGTCCAAGTCACCCTGCAGCCTCTTAGCATCCTCCTCACAGCTCACACCGCCACCCAGTTTAGTGTCATCTGCAAACTTGGAGATAGTACTCTCAATTTCTTCATCTAAATCATTAATGTATATTGTAAATAGCTGGGGTCCCAGCATTGAGCCCTGCGGCACCCCACTAGTCACTGCCTGCCATTCTGAAAAGGATCCGTTTATCCCGACTCTCTGCTTCCTGTCTGCCAATCAGTTCTCTATCCACGTCAGTACAATACCCCCAATACCATGTGCTTTAATTCTGCACACCAATCTCTTGTGTGAGACCTTGTCAAAAGCCTTTTGAAAGTCCAAATACACCACATCCACTGGTTCTCCCTTGTCCACTACTAGTTACATCCTCAAAAAATTCTAGAAGATTTGTCAAGCATGATTTCCCTTTCATAAATCCATGCTGACTTGGACCGATCCTGTCACTGCTTTCCAAATGCGCTGCTATTTCATCTTTAATAAATGATTCCAACATTTTCCCCACTACTGATGTCAGGCTAGCCGGTCTATAATTACCCATTTTCTCTCTCCCTCCTTTCTTAAAAAGTGGTGTTACATTAGCAACCCTCCAGTTCATAGGAACTGATCCAGAGTTGATATATTTCTGAAAGATGTACATTTAGCAGATAAATGTCTTGTACATGCAGCAGGACATCTTTCACTCATGCTTCATTTTCAATAGTCGCAGTAGCTGCCCAGCTTCTCCTTGACCTTAGAGGCGTAGAAAGATTAAGATCGAAAAACCACTGCCTTACCATGGAGTTCTTTGGGATCCAGAACTTCAGCCCTAATTAGGATCGACCTTCCTGGTATAACATAGGAACGGAGGTGGTCATTCAGCCCTCGGGCCTGGTCCGTCACTCAGTTAGATCTTAATTCCATCTACCCGCCTTGTATCCATATCCCTCAATACACTTACCTGACTAATATCCATCAATATCTGTTTCGACAATTTCAATTGCCCCCGCCCCCACAACCAACAGCTTTTTGGGGGAAAAGAGTTGCTCCTGCCCTTTGCATGAAGAAGTGCTTCCTGACATCACTCCCTAATAGATCAGTACTATACCAGGTTTACGTACTGAGTCACTGATCCCAAATTCTCGTACTATCCCAAAATGCTGAACGAAGCACCAATCTATTAACACTGGATTTTTATCGCGTATACTTTTTGGGCCCATTTTTCCGTTCTACCGCTGAAGGGATGCGGCGCGCCTGCGTGATGCAATTCCGCGTTATCCAATTCCATGTTATCCCTACCTCAAAGCGCGCCCAATCCCATGACGTGTTCCGGTGTGTTGGCCGCTGCAGGTGCCCAAACTGGATTTCGTACGTAGCGTTGGGGCTGTGCACCGTCGTGGGGAACTCCACCTTGAGAAACTTGTGCGCTTCGTGCCATTCCACCTACAGCAGAGAAACACCGTTCAGTCCAGCGGGTTGTCAAGTGCGCGATTGGAAGCAGAAAGCTTTCGGGTTCCTCGGAATCTGCTCACCTCAGTTTTAAACTTAATATAGGGACAAGAGGCGTCGAGTATGATTTCCTGGCGGATCTTGCTGGTGTCACTGATGCGGAGAGAGAATCGGACACTCCCCCTGACTCCGCCAGGGCATACTACCTCCAGAGGTTTCAGCACTTGTGACACCAGCTTCCTAATGACCAAAAACAAAAAAATAAGGGTCTCTCTATTTCACCATTGCTGTATCAGCGTTTGCAAGTTTACATTTGAGAAATTGTATGACATCTTAGCAGACTGAGCATAGGAACAGAGTCGGCAAGATTAATCTAGACATTTTAAATGATTTTCAGCAAAGCACTAATATAGGAGGGTCTTGCTTGCTATAGGCTTCAGGAGGTAACTGTTCAGATGGACTGCACCGTGGGCCAATTAACTTTCCATCTGAGTGGTAATCCTGGTTAATCTCCAACGAATCATGAAGGGAAGGTGGTAACTGGAAACATTCCCGTATGGAGATTTACCATTCCACGCTCCCTACATACAGCCACACCCTCCCCCTACCCACCCTAGTAAATGGGGGCGTGGGGGAGGGCTCAGGTGAAAAGTGTAGCACAAATAGTCGTTCAAAAACAAACAAAAGGGAAGAGAGTAGAGTAACAGGCAGAAATTGTGCTTTAGGCATTACAAGTAAAGGGAAAACTAAAAGATGTAAAGTGATTAAACCAGGAGAGAGAAGAAAGAAACATGTGAGTAAAACGCTAGAGCTGAAGGACAGGCTAGGGTGTGTGGCCCAAATAAACGTTCATGGAATCATAGAATGGTTACAGCACGGCAAGCGACTATTTGGCCCATCGAGCCCATGCTGACTCTCAGCTAGTCCCACTCCCCCACCCTTTCCCCATAGGCCTGCAATATTTTCTCTTCAGGTACTTATCCAATTGTCTTTTGAAAATTAAGGTTGAGTCTGCCTCTAGCACCCTTTCAGGCCGTGCATTCCCGATCCTAACCACTTGCTGCGTAAAAAAAGTTTGTTCTTGCATTGCCTTTGGTTCTTTTGCCAATCACCTTAAATCTGTGCCCTCTGGTTCTCGACCCTTCCGCCAATGGGAACAGTTTCTCTCTGTCTGGACCCCTCATGATTTTGAACACCTCGATCAAATCTCCTCCCAACCTTCTCTGCTCCAAGGAGAACAACCTCAGCTTCTCCAGTCTATCCACTTAACTGAAATCCCTCATCCCTGGGGCCATTCTCTTAAATCTTTTCTGCTCCCTCTCTAAGGCCTTCACATCCTTCCTAAAGCGTTCTTTGTACAAATGCATGGAGTGTAAAGAATAAATTGAATGAACCGCAGGCACGAATTCAAATTGGAGGGTATGACATGGTAGCCATTTCTGAGATATGGCTACAAGAAGGTCAGGACTGGGAACTAAACATACCAGGTTATAAGGTCGACAGGAAAGATAGGGAAAATGATGGGGGGAGGGGGGGCTAGACTTAGTGATTAAGGATTAAATCTCTTCCATTATAAGAAAGTATATAAAGAGAGGCAAGCAAGCAATAGAGACTTTATGGGTAGAATTAAGAAATAGGAAAGGATTTAAGACAGTAGCGAGAGTTGTGTATAGGCCCCCTGGTAGCAGCTGTGAAGTGCTAGATTGTATAAATGCAGAGATTAGACAAGCATGTTGCAAAGGCAGAGTGGATTTAATGGGGAATTTTAACTTTGATACAGAACAGCAAAGGGTCACAGATAGTGAGAGCTACAAAAAGAGAGTATGAAAAGAAACTTGCAAGAGATATCAAAGTCAATACGAAGAATTTTTACAGTTACATTAGGAAAAGGAGGGTGGTCAGCCCCTTAAAAACTGAAAGCGCTGATATTGTCAATGATAATAAGGAAATGGTGGACATGTTGAATAATTACTTTGCGTCAGTAGAAGAAGATAACATGCCGGGAATCCCAAGGAAACTAATATTGAATCGGTGACAGGGACTCAATAAAATTAAAGTAACTAAGATAACGGGAATGAAGAAAATAATAGAAAGAAGAAAGACTTGGATTTATATAGCGCCTTTCACGACCATCGGACATCTAAAAGCGCTTTACAGCCAATGAAGTACTTTTGGAATGTAGTCACTGTTGTAATGTGGGAAACGCAGCAGCCAATTTGCGCACAGCAAGCTCCCACAAACAGCAATGTGATAATGACCAGATAATCTGTTTTTTTGTTATGTTGATTGAGGAATAAATATTGGCCAGGATACCGGGGATAACTCTCCTGCTCTTCTTCGAAATAGTGCCATGGGATCTTTTACATCCTCTTGAGAGAGCAGACGGGGCTTCGGTTTAACATCTCATCCGAAAGACGGCACCTCTGACATTGCAGTGCTCCCTCAGCACTGCACTGGAGTGTCAGCCTAGATTTTTTTGTGCTCAAGTGCCACTCCTGGGACTTGAGCACAACCTTCTGACTCAGAGGCGAGAGTGCTACCCACTGAGCCACAGCGGACACTAAAATAGCACTAAAGAGTGACAAATCCCCAGGGTCAGAACATAGTTTTAAAGGAAGTAGGTGAGCACATTGCATATGTCCCAAATATAATCTTCCAAAGTTCTCCAGATTCAGGAACCGTTCCTTTAGATTGGAAAACTGAGCATGTCACGCCGCTATTTAAGAATGGCGAGAGGGGGAAACCAGAGAATTATAGACCAGTTAGCCTAACATCTGTTGTCGGGAAATTGCTAAGAGTCTATAATTAAAGATAAGGTGCCTGAAAACCTCGAAACTTTCCAGTTGATCAGAGAGCCAGCATGGATTTGTGAAAGACAGGTCATGTCTGACAAATCCGATTGACTTTTTTGAAGAAGTGATTAAAGCAGTGGACAGAGGAATGTCTATTGATGTTATTTCTATGGACTTACCGAAGGCATTTGATAAAGTCCCACAAAAAAAACCTATTATCTAAGGTAGAAGCCCATTGACCTGGTTAGGAAATTGGTTGAGCGCCAGGAGACAGAGTAGGGATAATGGGTCAAATGGGCAGGATGTGACTAGTGGTGTCCTGCAGGGGTCTGTGTTGGGGCCTCAACTATTCACAATATTTATTAACGACTTAGATGATGGCATAGAAAGTCATATTTCCAAATTTGCCGATGATACAAAGATAGGGGGAATTGTAAGTAGTGTAGATGAAGGCATAAAATTACAAAGGGATATTGATAGTTTGAACTGTGGCAAATGGGTTTCAATGTAAGCAAATGTGAGGTCATCCACTTTGGACCTAAAAAAGTTATAACAGGGTACTTTCTAAATGATGAAAAGCTAAAAATAGTGGCTGCTCAAAGGTTCAGAAAATAATCAAAAAGGCTAATGGAATGCTGGCCTTTATATCTAGAGGACTAGAATACAAGGGGTCATAGGTTATGCTGCAGCTGTACAAAGCCCTGGTTAGACCACACCTGGAGCACTGTTCTGGGCTCCACACCTTAGGGTATATTGTCCTCGGAGGGAGTGCAGCGTAGGTTTACCAGAATGATACCCGGACTCCAGGGGTTAAGTTACGAGGAGAGATTATAGAAATTAAGGTTATATTCCCTAGAATTTAGAAAGTTAAGGGGTGATCAGATCGAAGTTTTCAAGATATTAAGGGGAACAGATAGGATAGATAGAGAGAAAATATTTCACTGGTTGGAGATTCTTGGACTTTTGGGGGGGGGGGCATAGACTAAAAATTTGAGCCAGACCTTTCAGGAATGAAATTAGGAAACACTTCGACACACAAAGGATAATAAATCGACACACAAAGGATAATAAAAGTTTGGAACTCTCTTCCGCAAACAGCAATTCATGTCAGATCAATTATTAATTTTAAATCTGAGATAGCTTTTCGTTAATAAAAGGTATTAAGGGATATGGGCAAAAGGTGGATATACGGAGTTAGGTCGCAGATCAACCATGATCTCATCGAATGGCGGAACAGGCTCGAGGGGCCAATGGCCTCCTCCTATTCCTATGCCAGATATCTCCTCTCAGCTAGTTGTAGAATAGTAAGCACAGAAGTTTGTCAGTTCTGGCTAACGATAAATGACTTCTCCTTAGAATGGCACAGAAGTGCATGGTCTGAACAGGTTAATGCTGATTATAATGATTATTCTGGACTTTACCTTGTTTCCAAATGATAGTCCATGATGTCCCAGGCATCCCAATACAATGGGATGTCATCAAATATCACAAACTGGTTGCCACAGGTGCCCTCAGCAATAGTTTCCCTATAAATACAATACACACAACACAATGGTCTCATTAACTTGGACTCTGGTGATGAGCAAAACAAGCTGGAGCTCATGGAACTAGATTACGACAGGGAGCTACGTGGAAAAAGACATCGTTGCTATCTTTAATACACAAAAACAAAGAACAAGGACTGAACAAATACAGAAAATCTCAGCGAGAAAGAAAGGATAACATTTCATCAACCCCACTCTCAACTCATCATCATCATCATAGGCAATCCCTCAAAATCGAGGAAGACTTGCTTCCACTCAAAGTGAGATCTCAGGTGACTGTACAGCCCAATACAGGAATTAGTCTCTGTTACAGTCGTTTGAAGAAAGGGTGGGTGGGGCGTCTAGTTTGCCGCACGCTCCTTCCGCTGCCTGCATTTGTTTTCTGCATGATCAACTCTATTGTCCTTGTAAACTACCGCCCCATCTGTAACCTCTCCAAAGTCCTTGAATATGTTGTTACCTCCTAGATCCCGACCCATCTCTCCCACCCTGTTTGAATCCCTCCAATCGGGTTTCCGGCCATCCCACTGCACAAATATAGCCCGACCAAATTCACAAACAATATTCACTGTGGCTGTGAGCTTGGTGAATTCATCCTCCTCTACCATGCCAAGGCCCACTCATCCATCATCCCTGTCCTTGGCTGACTTCCATTGGCTCCCAGACCCCAACACTGCAAATTTTAAATGTTGAATATGTTGAAATCTATTCATGTCATCTCTATCTCTGTAATTTCGTCCAGTGATATAAAGCTCCAGCCAAGCTCTTCGTTCCTCAGAATCTGGCCCCTTGTGCGTGCCCTCTCTTTTGCCCCACCATTGACGGGCATGCTGTATAGCCCAAGATTTGGCATTCAAGATTCGTCAGGGAAATACGCTATAAACTGCCCGAGGATGCCCATGTTTGGAGTTCAACTGTTGACCTGAATGCTGGGAAGTAAAAAGTGACACTAGCTTTCAAGCAGTTAAGCCGTAAAGTAAAGGACAATCTCTGGCTCAGGTCCAAGGAAGAAGCACTCGAGAGCTTTCAAGAGTTCACAACCCCCTCACATTTGTGTGGGTCTCTGTGTAAGGAGGTGGGTTGTAAAAGTGGACCCAAATGTCTGCAATTCCGTGTTGACTTGTTGGGTGTGATTGGCACAAAACTGGGCAAGCCCTTCTGACACATGTCTCAGAAACAGAGGTTTTCAGTCTTTGGTAGAAGTATAAGTCCTTTTCTAGGGCCCAATTTTGGCAATGACTTGCTCCAATTTTTTTTGGAGTAAGTTGATTTTTCTGGCCTAAGTTTAAAAAACGCCATTTTCCCCAATCAACTTGCTCCAGAGTAACTCAGTTAGGTACGATTTTTTATGGTTCAGGTTTTTTTTTCCCAAAAGGGGGCGTTCCCAGCCACTTACACCAGTTGTGGCCATTTAGGTAATTCTGGCCAGCTAAAAGTTACTCCAAATCCACTTAGGTCAGCGTATGTGGCCAGTTCTGATAAACCTTGCGGGCAGTTAAGAAATTGGCGCAGATAAGTAAATAAAGACCTGCATCCAAGCACCAAGCACCAAACATTGCAAATAAAAGTTGAAATAACTCAATGAAGATAAAGAACTCAGGTAAATAATTGAATAACAAATAAATAATTGTAGTAAATCCTACCTTGAATTGAACTCGGCCGAGGAAGGCAACGGGCCGGCCTGTACGGGAGGCCATTCGGCCTGGAAAAGGGGCGGCCGGCAAAGACGCATCGGGAGGCTGGGGCGGGGGGAGAAAGCGGCTGGGCTGGGCAGAAACGCAGCAAAGTATCGGGAGGCTGACCCGATTCTGTTTCCAGCACAGGACGCTGGATCTGCTCACAGACCCAGTCGCCACGCCACGTCAGCAGCTAGAAGGTCCGGGACAGCGGCCAAAATCGGCCCGAAGATTTTTGGCGCACTTCCACGTGTGGAAAACTAGTGCACCTCTGGTAAGTACGCCAGAAATCTCTAGTGGCCAAAATTGAGCCCTTAGTCTCCATTAAAGTGCCGGGGGTGAATACAGGGCGGAACGACAGTTTATTTAACATCGCCATAAATGTCAGACTGTTTCCTTTCACTGTATTTAACTCTGAATATTTATTTAAGATTATTGTTGATTGGGTTGCTGATTTAGCAAATATTATAGCAATCCATTCTTTATTAGCTATGCTTTACAAATAAATACTGTATGAGTTGGTGAGAGGGGAGCGACCTGTCAAAAGCCCAGCGGGAGATCGAGAGCCAGTGTACTGGTGCAGCTACAGCGGGAGAGAAAGCAAAATAGAAGTAGAAAGTAATCAAAAAGTGACGTCACAGCCAATGGGGTAAGTGATTGGCTGGTGATTGGTGAGTAGCTTTTCTTTTATTTTTTATATCAGTAAGTGAACTATAACATTGTTATTACCAATTTAAGGGTATCTAAGGTTAAGACATGGCAGGAGAGCTCGGTCATGTGATATGCTCCTCCTGTACCATGTGGGAACTCGGGGACACTTCCGGTGTCCCTGACGACTACGTGTGTGGGAAGTGTATCCGCCTCGAGCTCTTGACGGTCCGCGTTGCGGAATTGGAGCTGAAGGTGGATTCACTCTGGAGCATCCACGATGCTGAGAATGACGTGAGTATCACGTGTAGTGAGTTGGTCTTACCGCAGGAGAAGGGTCCACAGCCAGATAGGGAATGGAAGACCAACAGGAAGAGCAGTGCAAGAAAGATAGTGCAGGAGTCCCCTGTGGTCATCCCCCTGCAAAACAGATACACTGCTTTGAGTACTGTTGGGGAGGATGACTCATCAGGGGAGGGCAGCAGCAGCCAAGTTCATGGCACCGTAGGTGGCTCTGCTGCAAAGGAGGGCAGGAAAAAGAGTGGGAGCGCGATAGTGATAGGGGATTCGATGGTGAGGGGAATAGATAGGCGTTTCTGCGGACGCAACCGAGACTCCAGGATGGTATGTTGCCTCCCTGGTGCAAGGGTCAAGGATGTCTCGGAGCGGGTGCAGGACATTCTGAAATGGGAGGGAGAACAGCCAGTTGTCGTGGTGCACATTGGTACCAACGACATAGGTAAAAAAAGGGATGAGGTCCTACGAAAAGAATTTAAGGAGCTAGGAGCTAAATTAAAAAGTAGGACCTCAAAAGTAGTAATCTCGGGATTGCTACCAGTGCCACGTGCTACTCAGAGTAGGAATCGCAGGATAGCGCAGATGAATACATGGCTTGAGCAGTGGTGCAGCAGGGAGGGATTCAAATTCTTGGGGCATTGGAACCGGTTCTGGGGGAGGTGGGACCAGTACAAACCGGACGGTCTGCACCTGGGCAGGTCCGGAACCAATGTCCTAGGGGGAGTGTTTGCTAGTGCTGTTGGGGAGGAGTTAAACTAATATTGCAGGGGGATGGGAACCTATACAGGGAGACAGAGGGAGACAAAAAGGAGGCAAAAGCAAAAGACAGAAAGGAGATGAGGAAAAGTGGAGGGCAGAGAAACCCAAGGCAAAGAACAAAAAGGGCCACTGTACAGCAAAATTCTAAAAGGACAAAGGGTGTTAAAAAAGCAAGCCTGAAGGCTTTGTGTCTTAATGCAAGGAGTATCCGCAATAAGGTGGATGAATTAATTGTGCAAATAGATGTTAACAAATATGATGTGATTGGGATTACGGAGACGTGGCTCCAGGATGATCAAGGCTGGGAACTCAACATCCAGGGGTATTCAACATTCAGGAAGGATAGAATAAAAGGAAAAGGAGGTGGGGTAGCATTGCTGGTTAAAGAGGAGATTAATGCAATAGTTAGGAAAGACATTAGCTTGGATGATGTGGAATCTATATGGGTAGAGCTGCAGAACACTAAAGGGCAAAAATCGTTAGTGGGAGTTGTGTACAGACCTCCAAACAGTAGTAGTGATGTTGGGGAGGGCATCAAACAGGAAATTAGGAGTGCATGCAATAAAGGTGCAGCAGTTATAATGGGTGACTTTAATATGCACATAGATTGGGCTAGCCAAACTGGAAGCAATACGGTGGAGGAGGATTTCCTGGAATGCTTAAGGGATGGTTTTCTAGACCAATATGTCGAGGAACCAACTAGGGGGGAGGCCATCTTAGACTGGGTGTTGTGTAATGAGAGAGGATTAATTAGCAATCTCATTGTGCGAGGCCCCTTGGGGAAGAGTGACCATAATATGGTGGAATTCTGCATTAGGATGGAGAATGAAACAGTTAATTCAGAGACCATGGTCCAGAACTTAAAGAAGGGTAACTTTGAAGGTATGAGGCATGAATTGGCTAAGATAGATTGGCTAATGATACTTAAGGGGTTGACTGTGGATGGGCAATGGCAGACATTTAGAGAACGCATGGATGAATTACAACAATTGTACATTCCTGTCTGGCGTAAAAATAAAAAAGGGAAGGTGGCTCAACCGTGGCTATCTAGGGAAATCAGGGATAGTATTAAAGCCAAGGAAGTGGCATACAAATTGGCCAGAAATAGCAGCGAACCTGGGGACTGGGAGAAATTTAGAACTCAGCAGAGGAGGACAAAGGGTTTGATTAGGGTAGGGAAAATGGAGTACGAGAAGAAGCTTGCAGGGAACATTAAGGCGGATTGCAAAAGTTTCTATAGGTATGTAAAGAGAAAGAGGTTAGTAAAGACAAACGTAGGTCCCCTGCAGTCAGAATCAGGGGAAGTCATAACGGGGAACAAAGAAATGGCAGACCAATTGAACAAGTACTTTGGTTCGGTATTCACTAAGGAGGACACAAACAACCTTCCGGATATAAAAGGGGTCAGAGGGTCTATTAAGGAGGAGGAACTGAGGGAAATCTTTATTAGTCGGGAAATTGTGTTGGGGAAATTGATGGGATTGAGGGCCGATAAATCCCCAGGGCCTGATGGACTGCATCCCAGAGTACTTAAGGAGGTGGCCTTGGAAATAGCGGATGCATTGACAGTCATTTTCCAACATTCCATTGACTCTGGATCAGTTCCTATCGAGTGGAGGGTAGCCAATGTAACCCCACTTTTTAAAAAAGGAGGGAGAGAGAAAGCAGGGAATTATAGACCGGTCAGCCTGACCTCAGTAGTGGGTAAAATGATGGAATCAATTATTAAGGATGTCATAGCAGCGCATTTGGAAAATGGTGACATGATAGGTCCAAGTCAGCATGGATTTGTAAAAGGGAGATCATGCTTGACAAATCTTCTGGAATTTTTTGAGGATGTTTCCAATAAAGTGGACAAAGGAGTACCAGTTGATGTGGTATATTTGGACTTTCAGAAGGCTTTCGACAAGGTCCCACACAGGAGATTAATGTGCAAAGTTAAAGCACATGGGATTGGGGGTAATGTGCTGACGTGGATTGAGAACTGGTTGTCAGACAGGAAGCAAAGAGTAGGAGTAAATGGGTACTTTTCGGAATGGCAGGCAGTGACTAGTGGGGTACCGCAGGGTTCTGTGCTGGGGCCCCAGCTATTTACATTGTACATTAATGATTTAGACGAGGGGATTAAATGTAGTATCTCCAAATTTGCGGATGACACTAAGTTGGGTGGCAGTGTGAGCTGCGAGGAGGATGCTATGAGGCTACAGAGTGACTTGGATAGGTTAGGTGAGTGGGCAAATGCGTGGCAGATGAAGTATAATGTGGATAAATGTGAGGTTATCCACTTTGGTGGTAAAAACAGAGAGACAGACTATTATCTGAATGGTGACAGATTAGGAAAAGGGAAGGTGCAACGAGACCTGGGTGTCATGGTACATCAGTCATTGAAGGTTGGCATGCAGGTACAGCAGGCGGTTAAGAAAGCAAATGGCATGTGGGCCTTCATAGCGAGGGGATTTGAGTACAGGGGCAGGGAGGTGTTGCTACAGTTGTACAGGGCCTTGGTGAGGCCACACCTGGAGTATTGTGTACAGTTTTGGTCTCCTAACTTGAGGAAGGACATACTTGCTGTTGAGGGAGTGCAGCGAAGATTCACCAGACTGATTCCCGGGATGGTGGGACTGACCTATCAAGAAAGACTGAATCAACTGGGCTTGTATTCACTGGAGTTCAGAAGAGTGAGAGGGGACCTCATAGAAACGTTTAAAATTCTGACGGGTTTGGACAGGTTGGATGCAGGAAGAATGTTCCCAATGTTGGGGAAGTCCAGAACCAGGGGTCACAGTCTAAGGATAAGGGGTAAGCCATTTAGGACCGAGATAAGGAGAAACTTCTTCACCCAGAGAGTGGTGAACCTGTGGAATTCTCTACCACAGGAAGTAGTTGAGGCCAATTCACTAAATATATTCAAAAGGGAGTTAGATGAAGTCCTTACTACTCGGGGGATCAAGGGGTATGGCGTGAAAGCAGGAAGTGGGTACTGAAGTTTCATGTTCAGCCATGAACTCGTTGAATGGCGGTGCAGGCTAGAAGGGCTGAATGGCCTGCTCCTGCACCTATTTTCTATGTTTCTATGTTTCTATGAATGAAACCCCTGCTGCTTTCAAATCAAAGTGAGTGAACAAACACCACCAAGATTGTTTTAAAGAAAGACTTACATTTATATAGCGCCTTTCACGGCCACCGAACATCTCAAAGCGCTTTACAGCCAATGAAGTACTTTTGAAGTGTAGTCACTGTTGTACTGTGGGAAATGCGGCAGCCAATTTACGCACAGCAAGCTCCCACAGACAGCAATGTAATAATAACCAGATAATCTGTTTTTTGTTATGATGATTGAGGGATAAATATTAGCCAGGACACCGGGAATAACTACCCTGCTCTTCTTCGAAATAGTGCCATTGGATCTTTTACATTCATCTGAGAGGGCAGACAGGGCCTCAGTTTAATGTCTCATCCGAAAGACGGCACCTTCGACAGTACGGCACTCCCTCAGCACTGCACTGGAGTGTCAGCCTAGATTTGTGTGCTCAAGTTCCTGGAGTGGGACTTGAACCCACAACCTTCTGACTCAGAGGCGAGAGTGCTACCCACTGAGCCACAACTGGCTCGATTAGAAATGAACAATGCTAATTTTCACCAATTGATAGAAAAATAATCACCAGCTGTCAGAACTTTAATTTCCTGAAGCTTGCTTCTGATTTAAGATGCAGATTCCCGAGAGAATTTTAAAAAGCACGGCGGGGTGACAGCAATTGCCCACAATCACTACTTTATATTGTAGCAATTCTAGCCACATATCTGTACGTCACTTCGACTTGGAAGGACTGCCCATTACACATTACAAAAAGTTAAAAACTACTGACAACTTTTCACTGTGCTCTACATTGTGCCTATTAATTTGGCATAGCTTCGATCTGCTGATTCACATTCCCGTGGCCGTTCTGACTGAACACGAGGCCGAATCTGTGGGAGACACCTCTTCAGCTGATTTCAAAGGAAATTTCCCCATTCTTGTTGTGTCAACGTCGGTCTTTATTTTGTGGCGGACCTCTAATCTTGTATTTTGTTTTTATACTTTCAGTCCAACATAGCGGTATTTTAAAATATCGCTTTCGAACTATACTTTCAGGCAAACTTGCTTATTAATTAATGAAACAAAACAAATACGGGGCTGTATTTTTACAATTTCTAAAATCGGGACCGGTGTACATAGAATTCTAAACAGTGTGTGATCCCGAGCCAGGTTTCATTACTGGTTGCAACCCATGCTTAATAAATGTTAATATAAAAGAGAACATCTGTCGGGGAAAATGCCTGGCTCTTAAAACTTAAAACTTTAGTACTTAATTGAGGTATAAGATTTCAAAGAAGTTCCTGGAACAAGTCAGTAAAAATGGTACCCTAAAGGATTCATTTGGGAGCGAGACAACATTAAACTTTAAAATGAAGCCCTTCGTCAGTGTGCAGTAATAGTGTGCCTGGTTAAGATTATAATCAAGGTACAGATGTTAGCGGTATTCAATTTTGGCAACCTTTAACGGTCTACGTGGCAGTGGCGATCAAAGTAGCGTTAATTCAGTAAATTCACCATCGCTGTTGGCTTTCATGGAGGAAGGGGCGGACAGAGATATTATAACTGTTTTAGTGAGGAAATCTGCAGCAAAAATGTCCCCGGAAATTATGACGTGGGGCAAGGAATGGTATAACTCACTCACACCATCATTTCCTGGAATTTCTGCATCGTAATGTTGGCACAATGCATAGATGCACCAGCAATGGAGCAAGTTTTCAGGTAATTCCGGGCTGAGTGTTTAAAGAAAAATGAAATTCTCTCATTTGGACTTAAAATGTCCTTACTTAGCATATTAAAAAAAAGTTTTCCTGTACCTTTTATAAAGTAAATGGGAAAGTGATGTCATTCGGCCCAGTGAATCAAACACGATTCTGAGAATTCCGTTCTCCATAATTACACAGCCATCTCCCTGCAACATGAACAAATACTGCATGAGAATGTAAAGACCACTGTAAGGAAGAGGGCAAAGGGAACAAGAGAGAGAATGAGGGAACATAGGAACAGGAGCAGGCCATGCGGCCCCTTGAGCCTGTTCCGCCATTCAATGAGCTCATGGCTGATCTACAGTGGGAACAGGGAGTAAGAAAGACGGCAAAGGGAGTGAGAGAGCACGAGGGAGAGAGAGAGCACGAGGGAGAGAGAGAGCACGAGGGAGAGAGAGAGCACGAGGGAGAGAGAGAGCACGAGGGAGAGAGCACGAGGGAGAGAGAGAGCACGAGGGAGAGAGAGAGCACGAGGGAGAGAGAGAGCACGAGGGAGTGGGCGCAGGGATTAAGAAAGACGGCACAGGAAGTAAGAGAACATGAGAGGCAAGGGCACAAAGAATAAAATGGATTAAGAGGGAGGGGCGAAGGGAGTAAGGCACAGAACGTGGTAAACTGAGTAAGAAAGGTGGAAAATGCACTAGAGCATTCGAGAGCAGAAAGAAGAGAGAGAGTAAGAGAGCAGCAGAGGGAATATAAGACACAGAGAAGTAAGAAATAAAGAGACGAAGGTACAGGGAGTAAAAGCATGAGAGTACACGGAGTAGAGGAAGTAAGAAAGGGCACAAATATTTATTGACAGAATGAAGAGAGAGTATCTTATTACTTTATGTTATAGTTACCTGAGAAGTGACAATGACGGGATGAGATGGGACCAGAGGGGTGGTCACTGTAGCAAATCCCACACTGGGAACCTTTACCAGGGCTGCAAATGACGCAGAATGCAAACCTTAGTAACCGCAGTATCACAAGACTTCCCTTAGCTGCCTTCATTTACTTACGCTTTAATATTTTGGTAAACACACCCGCTATTTCATTGATTTAACAATGATGGTCTCACTTTCACCACCATTCTGTCCCTATGCCCGGCTTCCCCACACGGAGCCGAGTGCACGCCAGCCTGTGGTACAGGCCTGGGCACACGCCAGCCTACCCCGCACCGAGCTGTGGAGCGGAAGTCACCCAGGGTGTTGACTCAAGAACAGCGTTAACAGAGGCCAAGGAGCAAAAGTGCCCATTTTCTCTGTCATGTATCCAGACATGTTTACTGCTTGTACTATTACATATGATGTGCCACCAGAGGGCACTACTATGGGAAACTTGTACACCAGCTGTATGGTCAGTAAGGTGTGCCACCAGAGGGCACTGCAGTGGCAGGTGTGCCAGGCCTAGTATAAAAGGCAGGCCACCAGGTGTGATCCTCACTCTGGAGTTACATTAAGTGGACTAAGGTCACTACAGTTCATTTACAATACATTGCCTCGTGGAGTCATTATCAGAGCATCTAAAGACATAACAGTCTTGACTGGGGAATAACGAATTTGGCCTAAAATACAGAAGAAAATAAACTACATTTAAAAATAGAAAAAAAATCATATTTCTGAGTGCAATATTTCAAAATAGTTTCTTTCTGACCACAAATATTTTTTCAAATTGAACTTTGCAGCGAATAAATTTCCATCACAGTAGAGTCTCCGCAGGCACCGACAATACCCTGCTGACGTGGGATGATGGGATGTCTACTCCTGTAGGGCAAGGATCCCCTTGCCACTTTCCCTCTCGGGTACAGGGTTCCAGTCCCATATAGGGACCAGCAGAGTCCTACTTTATACTCTCGAGGGCAATTGTGCTTATTCAGCTGAGGTAGAGATTCCAGCGAAAGCTCTCTAGTTGGGAGCTTTTGGGTCACCAAGTTTAATTCGACTTACCTAGGACCTCCTCTCCCTCCAGTCGAGGCATCGAGATGACTTCGGTCCGTTCCCACGACAGGGTGTTGAGTACATTGATGTTCCTCCCAGTCTCCTGCACAGATCCTCCCAAGAGACACTGTATGGCCTCTTTCAGAAGTTCATTGCCACTGCTCTCAATTTCTGTAGAGATTGAACAAAGGTTACTAGAAAAATATGGACCATCGCTGGATGCAAGGAGAGTCTTCATTCACTGACTGTGAGTCAAGCTTCGCAAACAAAAAAGAAAATCTATTGGAGAGTAGGGAAGGGGGGAGAAAAATCACGCTCACTTATAGGGTATCTTAGACTTTCGATACTTCAAGTCAGGTGATATTCCCCCTCGGCTGCTGGATCATGACCTCATTCTCATGTCTGCATCCTCAGCAAAAACCATCACAAAGGAACCTCAAACTCAGTGCAATCTGAAATATTTCAGTCTAATATTTAAGGGGTTACGGTAGCATAGTGGTAAAGTTACAGGATTAGTAACCCAGAGGCCTGGATGAATAATCCAGAGACACGAGCTCAAATCTCACCGTGGCAGCTGGGGAATTTAAATTCAGTGAAATAAATCTGGAATAAAAAGCTTGCATCAGTAATGGGGCCCAAGTTTGCCCAGAAGGTGCTCAGTTTTTTTTGGAGCAACTAGATTTTTTTTGGAGTATCTTAAAAATCGCAAATCTGCCCATTTAAGTTGCTCCAGTGTAAGTGAGTAGGTTTTTTTTTCCCCAAGTTAATTTTTTTTCCAAAAGGGGCGTTACCAGCCACTTACACCTGTTTTGGCCATTTAAGCAAGCTTAGACAGCTAAAAGTTATTCCAAACTAACTTATGTAACCACACTTGTGTCCGCACAGAAAAACCTTGCTAAGAAATCAGCGCAGGTAGCCAGAGATTGGGGGTCGGGGGGAGGAGAAGGGAAGTGAGAGGACCTTGCAAAGCACTAAACACCTTCACAACAACATTAAAGCAGCACAAATACATTTAAAGCACCAAGCACTAAACAAAGCACAAAAATAAGCATTCAATAACAAATAAAAAATACAAGGAAGCTGAGAGGACCTGCACCTAGCAACAGGACTTACAAAGCACTAAACAACTAGATTAAAAATGGATTGGTAAACTAGCAAATACATTATAGCAAGTCCTGTAAATAAGAGTTTTCCAAAGGACATTTTGATGAGCAGGTTTATTCTATCCACTGAAGCAGAGTGTTTTATTTCCTTGCAGAATGTTTTTATATGGTATTCTTGCATCAACAAAGGCACCTTTATCAAAAGGTTACAAGAAAGTTTTATATGACATTTAAACTATTTATTATTTTAGAATTTTATACTCTAAATCTCTGTTTGTTGTTTGTCTTGTTTAGTCTTTAGTTCCGGTCTGACAGGCTTTGCTGTTGGATTTGGCTTACACTACCTCTCCCAAGATCGAACGATAAAGCTTTGTTTTTTTAAATATTTGATGTATATGAACGAGTGCAGCTTCTGGTTTGTAATGTTAAAAAAGAATGTTCATGGGGAGGGGAATTTAATTTATCCAGAGCAATGTAACTTTTCTTCTTAAATGTGAAGCCGTTGATAGATTTACATATTTATGGTCTAGATTAGTTTTATTCCAATTCCATTTTTAACTCTCAATTAACTGAAAATATTATAATCCAACATTATGACTTGCTTGATTTTGGAGTTTTAATTTGGACTGAGCATTTATGTTAGACAAAATATGCACATTCAAGAACTACGTACTATAGCAACTGTGCCAGAGGATTTCTGCCAGCATGCTGATAAAACACCTTAACGGCCAACCCTCAAGTACTTTGCAGTATGTCAACATAATTTCAATTTTAACTTACAAATACAGATATACTGGTAGCTAATCTGGCCGCCGATGAGGGAGCCCATTCGGCCAGAGCTAGGGGCGGCGTGCTCCGGGCCCCTCCCACACAGCCTGCAGAGCGTTGCAGAGATTCGGGCTGTGAGGAGCTACTGCACATGCGCGCACACTCTAGTGCGCACGTGCAGAGGTCCCGGCACTGTTTTCAGCGTCGGGTCCTGGCTCCGCCCCCCCCCCCCACTGCTTCTGCTGCGTTAGGCAAGGGCCTGCAACGTTCCAGTAGCGGAGTGAATACCACGGTAAGTTTTAGGCGCGTTTTTTCTTCTACAAAGTCACCGTTCTAAGCGGGGGGGGCAGGGTAGGGGACTTGGGCTTCATGAAATTACCGGATTGACGTAAAAAACCCATCTGGGTCACTAATGTCCTTTAGGGAAGGAAATCTGCCGTCCTTACCATGTGACTCCTGACCCACAGCAATGTGGCTGACTCTTAACTGCCCTCTGAAATGGTCCAGCAAGACACTCGAGGGCAATTAGGGATGAACAAAAAATCGTGTTAATTAATAAAAATATATATTTTTAAGTGATTAAGTAGTGATCAATCACAGTGAGTTGTCAAACATGATATAGATAAACAATACAGGTTGAATCTCCCTTATCTGGAACCACCCCTCGTCCAGAACCATTCCAGGCCACTCCGATATGAACAAATTGAAGTCCTTCCTCGCTGCTGGCCTGACCCCGCCCACGATCACTCTGCCGCACTCCCAGCCCCAAGCCAGCCAGCCAGCCCAGATATCCCCTTGCTCAGTACCTGTACCAGCCAATTTAACGTGACCACCCCTCATCCGGAAAAATCCCTTATCCAGAACAGGCCAGGTGCTGAGGGTTCCAGATAAGGAAGGTTCAACCTGTATAAACTATTGTAATACCTCCTCCTTTGTCTCGTGTGAAGTGCCTTGGGACATTTATGTTACAGGCACGGTGTAAACGTTATTATTGTTGTGGATACTGTTGGGGGAGATGATTCATCAGGGGAAGGCGGCAGCAGCAGCCAAGTTCATGGCACCACGGGTGACTCTGCTGCACAGGAGGGCAGGAAAAAGAACGGGAGAGCTATAGTGCTAGGCTATTCTATTGTAAGGGGAATAGATAGACGTTTCTGCGGCCGCAATTGAGACTCCAGGATGGTATGTTGCCTCCCGGGTGCAAGGGTCAAAGATGTCTCGGAGCGGCTGCAGGGAATTTTGGAGGGGGAGGGTGAACAGCCAGTTGTCGTGGTGCATATAGGTACCAACGATATAGGTAAAAAAACGGTATGAGGTCCCACAAGCTGAATTTAGGGAGCTAGGAGTTAAATTAAAAAGTAGGACCTCAAAGGTAGTAATCTCATAATTGCTACCAGTGCCACGTG
The DNA here is from genome assembly GCF_044704955.1 of Pristiophorus japonicus. Taxonomy (NCBI): domain Eukaryota; kingdom Metazoa; phylum Chordata; class Chondrichthyes; family Pristiophoridae; genus Pristiophorus; species Pristiophorus japonicus. Next base: position 82,359,389 of record NC_091997.1, read on the forward strand.
CTAGTCAGAGTAGAAATAGCAGGATAGTTAAGAAGAATAAGTGGCTTGAGGAATGGTGCAAGAGGGAGGGATTCAAATTCCTGGGACATTGGAACCGGTTCTGGGGAAGGTGGGACCAGTACACACCAGATGGTCTGCACCTGGGCAGGACCAGAACCAATGTCCTGAGGGGAGTGTTTGCTAGTGCTGTTGGGGAGGGTTTAAACTAATATGGCAGGGGGATGGGAACCTATGCAGGGAGACAGATGGAAGTAAAATGGGGGCAGAAGCAAAAGATAGAAAGGAGATAAGGAAAGGTGGAGAGCAGAGAAATCAAAGGCAAAAATCAAAAAGGGCCACATTACAACATAATTCTAAAAGGACAAAGAGTGTTAAAAAAACAAGCCTGAAGGCTCTGTGTCTCAATGCGAGGAGCATTCGTAATAAGGTGGATGAATTAACTGCGCAGATAGCTGTTAACGGATATGATGTAATTGAGATTACGGAGAGATAGCCCCAGGGTAACCAAGGCTGGGAACGCAACATCCAGGAGTATTCAATATTCAGGAAGGATAGACAGAAAGGAAAAAGGAGGTGGGGTAGCCATGCTGCTTAAAGTGGAGATTAACGCAATAGTAAGGAAAGACATTAGCTTGGATGATGTGGAATCTGTATGTGTGGAGCTACGGAATACCAAAAGGCAGAAAACGCTAGTGGGAGTTGCGTACAGACCACCAAACAGTAGTAGTGAGGTTGGGGATGGCATCAAACAGGAAATTAGGGGTGCATGCAATAAAGGTACAGCAGTTATCATGGGTGACTTTAATCTACATATAAATTGGGCTAACCAAACTGGTAGCAATACGGTGAGGAGGATTTCCTGGAGTGTATAAGGGATGGTTTTCTAGACCAATATGTCGAGGAACCAACTAGAGAGCAGGCCATCCTAGACTGGATCTTGTGTAATGAGAGAGGATTAATTAGCAATTTTGTTGTGCGAGGCCCCTTGAGTGACCATAATAGGGTAGAATTCTTCATTAAGATGGAGAGTGACACAGCTAATTCAGAGACTAGGGTCCTGAACTTAAAGAAAGGTAACTTCGATGATATGAGACGTGAATTGGCTAGGATAGACTGACGAATGATACTACTAAAAGGGTTGATGGTGGATAGCCAATGGCAGACCTATAAAGATCACTTGGATGAACTTCAACAATTGTACATCCCTGTCTGGCGTAAAAATAAAACGAGGAAGGTGGCTCAACCGTGGCTAACAAGGGAAATTAGGGATAGTGTTAAATCCAAGGAAGAGGCATATAAATTGGCCAGAAAAAGCAGCAAACCTGAGGACTGTGAGAAATTTAGAACTCAGTAGAGGAGGTCAAAGGGTTTAATTAGGAGGGGGGAAATAAGAGTATGAAAGTAAGCTTGCAGGGAACATAAAAACTGACTGCAAAAGCTTCTATAGGTATGTGAACAGAAAATGATTAGCGAAGACAAATGTAGGTCCCTTGCAGTCAGAATCAGGTGAATTTATAATGGGGAACAAAGAAATGACAGACCAATTGAACACATATTTTGGTTCTGTCTTCACTAAGGAAGATACAAATAACCTTCCGGAAATACTAGGGGAACGAGGGTCTAGCAAGAAAGAGGAAATGAAGGAAATCCTTATTAGTCAGGAAATTGTGTTAGGGAAATTGATGGGATTGAAGGCCGATAAATCTCCAGGGCCTGATAGTCTGCATCCCAGAGTACTAAAGAAAGTGGCCCTAGAAATAGTGGATGCATTGGTGGTCAATTTCCAACATTCTATTGACTCTGGATCAGTTCCTATGGACTGGAGGGTAGCTAATGTAACTCCACTTTTTAAAAAAGGAGGGAGAGAAAAATCAGGGAATTATAGACCAGTTAGCCTGATATTAGTGGGGAAAATGTTGGCACACCAATTATTAAAGATGTAATAGCAGCGCATTTGGAAAGCAGTGACAGATAGTCAACATGGATTTATGAAAGGGGAAATCATGCTTGACAAATCTTCTAGAATTTTTTGAGGATGTAACTAGTAGAGTGGATAAGGGAAAACTAGTGGATGTGGTGTATTTGGACTTTCAAAAGGCTTTTGACAAGGTCCCACACAAGAGATTAGTGTGCAAAATTAAACCACATGGTATCGGGGGTAATGTATTGACATGGATAGAGAATTGGTTGGCAGACAGGAAGCAAAGAGTAGGAATAAACGGGTCCTTTTCAGAATGGCAGGCAGTGACTAGTGGATACCGCAAGTTTCAGTGCTGGGCCCCCAGCTATTTACAATATACATTAATGATTTGGACGAAGGAATTGAATGTAATATCTCCAAGTTTACAGATGACACTAAGCTGGGTGGCAGTGCGAGCTGCGAGGAGGATGCTCAGAATCTGCAGGTGGACTTGGACAGGTTAGGTGAGTGGGCAAATGCATGGCAGATGCAGTATAATGTAGGTAAATGTGAGGTTATCCACTTTGGTGGCAAAAACAGGAAGGTAGAATATTATCTGAATGATGACAGATTAGGAAAAGAGGAGCTGCAACGAGATCTGGGTGTCATGGTACATCAGTCATTGAAAGTTGGCATGCAGGTACAGCAGGCGGTGAAAAAGGCAAATGGCATGTTGGCCTTCATAGCGAGAGTATTGGAGTATAGGAGCAGGGAGGTCTTACTGCAGTTGTACAGGGCCTTGGTGAGGCCACACCTTGAATATTGTGTACGGTTTTGGTCTCCTAATCTGAGGAAGGACATTCTTGCTATTGAGGGAGTGCAGCAAAGGTTCACCAGACTGATGCCCGGGATGGCAGGACTGACATATGAAGAAAGACTGGATCGACTAGGCTTATATTCACTGGAATTTAGAAGAATGAGAGGGGATCTCATAGAAACATATAAAATTCTGCCGGCATTGGACAGGTTAGATGCAGGAAGAATGTTCCCGATGTTGGGGAAGTCCAGAACCAGGGGTCACAGTCTAAGGATAAGGGGTAAACCATTTAGGACCGAGATGAGGAGAAACTTCTTCACTCAGAGAATTGTGAACCTGTGGAATTCTCTACCACAGAAAGTTGTTGAGGCCAGTTCGTTAGGTATATTCAAAATGGAGTTAGATGTGGCCCTTACGGCTAAAGGGATCAAAGGGTATGGAGAGAAAGCAGGAATGGGGTACTGAAGTTGCATGATCAGCCATGATCTTATTGAATAGTGGTGCAGGCTCGAAGGGCCGAATGGCCTATTCCTGCACCTATTTTCTATGTTTCTATGTTGTATATCATTCCAAATGTACACTGACGACACCCAGTTCCATCTCTCCACCTTCTCTCTCAGCCCCTTTACTATTTCTGTTCTGGCAGATCTCTTGTCCGATACCCATAATCTGCAGTTTTCCCCAGTTAAAGATTGGGAAGACCAAAGGCACTGTCTTCGGCCCTTGCCACCAGCTCCATGCCTTCACCACCAATTCTATCCCCTACCCGGCCCGTCTCTGGTTAAACCAGACTCGGAATCCTATCTAAGCCCGAATACAAAATTCTTAAAAATGTGCTAACTCCAGCAATGACTTTACAGATCACTTCTTTTTCTTGCAAAATGCAGCTGAAGTGCAAGGACAGAACGCATCCGAAGTGGAGAAGACAGATGAACAATAAAAACTGACTGGTTTATCAAAAAAAAGTTACGAAAATCTGAAATAAATAGAAAACACTTGAAATGGATAACAGGAGAGTCAGTGTCAGGGGAAAAGACCTGATGTTTCAGATATGTACTCTTAATCGGATACACATGGATCTTCTCTCTTTAGATATACTGACCACCCTGATTTCCAGTATTTGCACTACTTGATTATGGTATTGTGAACTTGGGTTTTAAAAGCCTCCAGGGAAGATTGCTCAAGGAATCCTATCTAAGCCCAATTATAAAATTAAACTTTTCATCTTTTAAAAATAAAAGCACACTGACTGTAACTCAAAGGCTTGTCAGAAACAAAAGGAGTGATTGGCTGAGCAGGAGAGAGCTTTGTATGTGAAAACTGCACTTCAAAGAACGAGGAAGACTCTGAAATTCTTTCTCTTTCATTCAATCGCCACAACCAACCAGGAAGCACATCACAGTAATACACCATTGGCTGGTCCCAGACAAACTACAGCTCATCAACTTGGACTATTGCTGTAGTCGCCTGTAAGGTGTGCACCTGAGAGTATGCTCACAGGTTTGTAGAGCTGTTGACAGGGTCAGGGACCTGCTCGATGGTGGAGGAGCGGGCTGGATGGCGCCAGACATGCTGGGACGGCGCCTAAATTCATCCGATGTCCGCCGCACGGCCGATGCCATCGAGTCGCTAAAAACAGCACTGGGCCCTGACTCCGTTAGGTGTGTCGAGGAGGCTCAAGCACGTGGGGAGATCCCATCCGAACTGACCCCTGTCCGGAATGAATTCCTCATCGGCGCCAAACCTCAAAACATCCCTCAGGAGCCGGCGCCTCACAACTTGAGCCGCCTCGGTGAAATCCCCTCCGTGCCTTTCAGTTCTGCACAGAGGGGTTTCCTGTACGGGCTGCTCCTGCACACTCTCAACCTTGCCATCCTCGTCTGCCGTCCGGACACGCCACGGCGTATCATTTTGCCGTTTGGAGGAGGCGGGGGTCCCCGATGGAGTGCACTCTACACGGGAGTCCTCCCACTATTTATCGGGGACTTGGCCTGGAGGGTGGTGCACGGAGCAGTCCCACGCAATTAGTTTTTAAGCCGTATCATGGGCTCCCAGGCCGCCTGCAATTTCTGTGTGTGTCTGCGAGGTTGCAGCCCCTGTTTCATTATTTAAAGGGGCTGCTCCTCAATTTCTGGTTGCACTTCAGTCCCACGCTCCTGATCTTTGGGCACCCTGTGCGGAGGGGAGCGGGTAGGTCCGAGGGCCTCCTCGTAGGACTGCTCCTGGGCACAGCCAAGGGTGCCATCAGCCGGTCCAGGCAGCGGGCGGTCGATGGGGTTGTTCAGCCTGATTGCCTGCCTCTCTTCCGTGCGTACATCCGAGCCAGGGTGTCCTTGGAGATGGAGCACGCGGTGTTCACCGGTACGCTCGCGGCCTTCCGCGAGAGGTGGGCGCCGGAGGGACTGGAGTGCATCATCACACCCGGCAACCAAATTTTAATTTGATTTTATATGTTTCAAAGTTTAATTTGTTTTAACTGCCGGTTTTAGTGTCCCCTTCCCCTTTTATAGGGGGCACTTGTAAAATGTATGATTTTAGTGCCCCAAAAAAACCCACAAAAAACAAAAAAACACAAAAAAGGAAAAAAGGGCCTTGAAAAATGTTTTGGAGTGTCCCCCAGATTGGAGGTAACTTGACTTAACTGTTTTATTTCATCCAACCAAAAGAGTTGTAGAGCTGTTAAGTCTGGAGGATTCCGTGTTCCACGTGTGTGAGGTTGCAGCCCCTCTTCCATTATTTGAAGGGTGTGCTCCTCGATTTTTGGCTGCACTCCTGATCTTTGGACACCCGGTGAGGAGGGGAGCGGGCAGGTCAGAAGGCCTCCTCATGGGACTGCTCCTGGGCCTGGCCAATGTGGCCATCAACTGGTCCAGGCAGCGGGCGGTCGAGGGGGTCATTAAGCCCGACTGCCTGTCTCTCTTCCGCGGGTACGTTCACGCTAGGGTGTCCCTGGAGATGGAGCACGCGGTGTCCACTGGTATGCTCACGACCTTCCGCGAGAGGTGAGCATCGGAGGGACTGGAGTGCATCATCACCCCCGGCAACCAAATTTTAATTTGATCTAAGTTTCCGTTAAAGTTTTATTTGGAAATTTGTGGGTTCTGATTTAAAGCTCTACTTAAAATAGTTGTAGAGCTGTTGAGTTGGGAGTGGTTTAGCCAGTCACGTGCTATTCACAAGGCTCAATAAAACCCCAGCCAGTTGGGTTCTGGGGATCTACCATGAGGCAGGTGGTTGTGAGTCTGGTGGATGAACTGGTAATGTGTCGTGTGATTGTTAAACCTTTGAGAATAAACCAACTAGTTGTTAATAGCAATGTGTTGCTATGAATTCTTAAGCAAAGAACCCATGAAGCAAATGCATTACATTACCCTTCTGAGCAGAAAATATGAAGCTAGTAATGCTTCGAGCAAGTATGCAGACTGCTGCAGCTGGCTGCCAGAGGGCATTTGCTCACGATGCATCCTCTGCAAGAGTGCAGGACGCTCTAACCAGGAGTGTAGCTGCAGAAGGACCCTGTACATTTTTAATTTCAGCAGAGGGGCATAGACTTTTCAGCCATTGAAAATAGTTGCATAGACTTATTTTTAAAGCAAGACTTCCTATTTGCATATGGTGGCTAAACAAATAAGGATAGATTTGGTACTCGCTGGAAGAAAGCTGAATCAGATAGTACGAAACGGACCAGATTACCTTGGCGATAAAATCTCTCAATATTGGGTGCCTTCTCATTGAAACATTAGTGCATTACAAAACAGAGATTCATTTCCAACACAACAGAAAGGTTACTCGAATCAATAAACCCTACTACAAAGTCCTTTTCAAACTACATCCATTCCAAATTACCCAGATTGTATGAGTGCTCTTGTCTCTGCAACTTCAGGAAATTACAGCAATTTAAAAATAATACAATTAAATTGTTTATAATGCATAGTTACATAACTGTATAATGGTATAATGATATAATTTTAATTATCCGGTACAATAAGATAAACTGTAATTATCTATGATAAAATTATGTAAGGAATCAGACAACAGAAATTACTCTGATTGCCTGATGAGTAAGCAGAACTGTGGCCGTCAGACGGTTCTACAATCTGCAGAGGACAGATGCCTTACCTTCATAGTACTTTACAGCATCTTCCACCACAGACTGAATACAGGTGCCGGGCAGCACATCGTGGAACTGATTGAGGAGCAGCAGTCTGTGAAATGTGACAATTAAACACAATTACATAGAATTGGCTCAACTGGTCCACGCCGATGTTTATGCATTACAGGAGCTGCCTCTTCAGCCCTGGCACCCGATCAGCATATCCTTTCTCCTCACGTGTTTCTCTAGATTTCCCCTTAAATACATCTCTGCTATTCTCCTCAAGTACTCCATGTGGTAGCGAATTCCACATTCTAACCACTCTGGGTAAAGAAGTTCCTCCTGAATTCCTTACTGGATATATTGGTGACAACCTTATACTGGTGGTCTTTAAGTCAGGTCACGCCCGCAAGTGGAAACGTTTTCTATAAATTTACCCCATCAAACCCTTTCGTTACCTTAAAGATCTCTTTCTGTTGTGGGATCTTGCTGTGCACACGTTGGCTGCCGCGTTTCCCACAATATAACAGTGACTACACTCCAAAAGTACTTCATTGGCTGTAAAGCGGTTTGAGATGTCTGAATGGCGTTATATAAATGCAAGTCTTTTTTTCCCTTTTTTTAAAATCAGCCTCAAGCCTCAGTCTTCTCTTTCCGAGAGAAAAGAGCCCCAGGCTGTTCCAGCTTTTCCGATAGGCACAACGTCTCAGTGCTGGTATCATCCTTACAAAGGCTTCATCATTCTGGCCTCCAATCAGCTTCCAATACACATTTCATATCCAGCAACCAGCTCAGTGCAGCACTGCCGAGTCCCTCTATTTGCAGAATTTTTTTGTAAAATGGTCGTGATTCATGTGGGAAAATTAAACACGCAGAAAACCAGAGTTAAATTTCCTGCTTGAATTGCAAGCGTCAAACAGAACTTTAGTCATGTCTGCCATTCATGCTCCAACTTTAACTGCACAGACAGCAGGTGCCGTCAATTATTAGAAAACCTTCTCAAATTTAGTCATCCCATGCAGTATTAGCAGTCCCTCGTATCGAGGATGACTTGCTTCCACACCAAAAAGAGATGAGTTCACAGGTGTTTCAATGAGGGACCTGACATTCTAGGTCCCGAACTACATATTGAAGGGTGGAAGATGCCTGAGCGTGGATTCTTTTAGTGTGTGGTGGCCGTTGCACACCAACCACCACACGGGCTTGACAGAGCTAGGTCTTGATCCAGTAGCAAGGGTTAACCAAGACGACCAAGCTCTGCTGCACGGACCTAGTGTGCACACATGCAGTACATAGGGCAGAACAGCTGATTGGCTCCCAGGTCCAATGTCTACTCTATATGGAAAATAGAGTTTGGAGTTCACCAACATTCCCAATGGTCTGCCAATCCGACAACACAGCAGGCCACTCATGAAAGCTCCATTCTACCAGAGTGTCAGGCCCACGATTTCTACATGATCCACGATCTTCTACAGGATGATGTTCCAAGGCTGAGGGCTCAATTTTCCCCAAAGGCGTTTTTTGGCGTATTGCAAAAGTTACACCCTTTTTTGTTTGACCCCCACAACTCCAAAAAAAAAACTTGCAAGTTTCCCCGTTCTATTTTTTGAAATTGGTGCCACGCAGCCTGTCCCTTAGCTTCAGGGGGTGGAGCCTAATGCCTGCACAGAAAAAATAATGACTTCTCCTTCTGCGTGTGCGGGGAAAAATAAAGGACTTTTTGACGTGACTGCTTTGGGCGCGCATGCCCAGTGCAGTTCCCGGTCTGCATTCGGCCATTTTAAAGAGCCAGTTGTGGGTGAGAACTTTAATTCTCATTGGGAAAATTGGAGCTGCAATACAATATGCATCGGGGCGCAAAGACCAAGAATTTCTCACAGGATGAAGTGGAGGCAATAGTTACTGTGATTAAGGCCAGATGGCAGGAGCTGGACACCAGCAGAAGTCACATAAAAGTTTCACCAAAAGAAAAGAAGAAACACTGGAATCAACTTGCAGAAGATTACTGTGCAATGGTGACCACCCCGAGATCTGGAGGCCAGTGCAAAAAGAAGTAGCAGGCCCTTGGTCAAGTAGTTAGTGTAAGTAATATTTTCATTTATTCAATGGAATTGCAATTGTAAATCTGTACATGTCCCACCCAGCAGAAAGACACCCTCTCTAAAAAGTTATATTTTCATCTCTGCAGAGAAAGGTGGCACACAACAAATGGGAAAGAACTTGAACAGGAGGAGGCCCGACAAATCTGCACCCACTAACACCCTTGGAAGACAGGGTCGCTGCTTTGATGGGTCCTGCCTGGAGAAAACCAACCACCACTGCACAAGCTTGGCCCACACTCGAGGAAAAGGGTAAGTCCTGTAAATTCCACAGTCTAGCTTTGCTAAATGTTAAATACGATGCAGGCTAGCCATGCTTTGGTTCATGGGGATGTCTCCGTCAGCTATGCTTGGGTTGATGCAATGTGCTATCATGCATCGTGGTCCTTCAAATCAGCCTGCTGCCTGAGCTGTGTGAGCCTACTCATGTCACCCTGCCCTCTCCTCTACTGCTAACCATTTGTCTGTTCTGTTATATTTTGCAGAACTTGAGGCCAACCCTGATGAGGCTGAAGCCGACGCAGAAGGTGATTCAGACGCGGACGAGCCTGGAGGAGAACATCTTCCAATCCAATCTTCCAGACCAAGAGCATGGTGGGGGTGAGGGGCAAGGGGAGGGGATGGATGACGCCCCCACTGATGTACGCACTCTGGAGGAGGTGCAGGTGCCGCCCATTGAGGGGCCAGGCGATGTGTGTACAATCAATGCAGCCCTGCACCTTTGCGAAGTCAGAAAACCTGGAGAAGCCCATCCCTTTCACGCATTGCCTGGGCTGTCATGGGAACTCTATGTAGTCATTTCTCCAGGCATATAGTGCAGCAGTCACCTGTCGAATGTAGATATGTGTTGCATGTTGAGAAATGGCGCACACATCCCCAGTTGTGGCCTGGAATGATCCAGATGCATAGAATGAAAGTGCAGCTGTAACCTTCACTTCAACTGACAAAGCAGTCCTCCTTACGCTCATAGGCTGCAGGTCTGCTTTTACTAACTCACAAATCTCGGTTACAACTTCTTTGCCAAAACGCAGTCTTCGCACACAGTCTGCATCACTCGAGTGCAGGTATGAATACCTGTCTCGATATACCCAATGTGGGTAAGGCCTCCTGTCCATCACCCTACGGGCTCTGAGGTTCCTCATGCGATGATGTCGAATTAATCGTCTCCTCCACAGCACCATCATGCAGAAGGCTTGCATGAGGTATGGAATTGTCAATATTGCCCCCATAATTAAATTGTACCTTTGCAAGAAGCTCAAAACAGCAGGACAAGGTGTTAAAGCTTCTCTGCTTTCTCTCTTCCCCCCCCCCCCCGACCCCAAGGTCGACGGCCTAGTATAGACCACACCCAGGTCTGCGCATGCACAATAGGCTTGCTTCGAACAGGAAGCTAGGCATTCAATGAGGACATTTGGGGCAACGATGTCTAATGCAATTCTTTAATTTACATTTTTTTTTTTTAAAAAGTACCACACCACCACTGACCGAACGTCTCCTCACCGGGCTCGAGGGTCGGCCGGCAGAATCGCTCCCTTGCCTGGACGCAGGGGCTCGGCAAACACCCCCACCCCAGGCTGCTTTTGATGCTGCTGCATAGTGTAAGGCTTCCCATGCCTTCAGTTCGGCTTCCATACCCTCCAGCTTCTTTTCAAGCCAAGCCCCGAGCCCGTGTTCGGGCGAGGGAGCGATTTTGCCGGCCGACGCTCCAACCCTCGAGCCCGGTGAGAAAACATTTGGTGATGGTATGGCAATTCGAAAAAAATCCAAAATTAAAAATTCGCATTATATTCCATTTTCTCCGTTTTAAGTTTGAAAAAATTAAGCTTCATGATGCATAGTTAATGTGTTCTTGACTCCCTCCAAAACGTTGCATAAAAACAATGGCGTCTTTCTGCGCCGATTTTTTAATGTGTGCTGTCTTTTCTTAAGTGTCCATTAGATTTTTTGGGAATGGTTGCATACACCGTCCTAGGAGAAATGCAAGTTGGCCAAACTTGCATAAATCTGAAAAACTGGTGCTGATATCAGGTTACACCCCCAATGATGCAAAAAAAAACCTAACCTAAAATAATCGTAACTAACTGAGTTACGCTGGCGCACAAACTTTGGGGAAACTTGGATATTATAATTTAGGCAAAAAAAATGGTGCAGATAACTGGGGAAAATTGAGCCCTGTTTCAGATTAAGAGATCATAGAAGAAAGAAGAAAGAAGGTCGCCCATTTAAAACGGAGATGAGGAGAAATTTCTTCTCTCAGAAGGTCTGAATTGTAATTCTCTACCCCAGAGAGCTGTGGAGGTTGGGTCATTGAATATATTTAAGGTGGAGATGGACAGATTTTTAACAATAAGGGAGTCGAGGGTTATGGGGAGTGGGCAGGGAAGTGGAGTTGAGGCCAAGATCAGATCAGCCATGATCTTATTGAATGGCGGAATAGGCTCGAGGCCTACTGCTCCTATTTCTTATGTTCTTGGTGCGGCCATGGGAGGGGATGTGAAGTGAAGGGGTAAGCACTTCACCACAGGAGGAACAAGCCTCTCTTGCACAGCCTCTACCATTTGGTTACGTGGCAGAGGCTGGCTAAGAGTTCGGCCATCGAGCTTCTTGACCGAGAATTTTATGTGGCATGAAGAGATCGAAAAGAAATTAACTCAACAAATGAAATCTCATGAAAGAGATGTTACCTCCATAGGTGCTGTAGTTGGGAACTTGGATATTGGAAGCTGTCTTTCTGGACAGAAGCCAGGCTGCTCACTACTTCAATACTGCGAAGGATACACTCACATTTACGATTGCCTTTCTTAATCTACAGAGAAATACAAAAAATAGCCTTAAATTTGAAGAAATGAGTCTATGACAATGCAAGCTGTTGGAAGGTGCAGGTTTAATAAGCCAAATGGACTATTCTGGTCTCATATATTCAAGACAGTGATTGATATGATTTTTGGATATTAAGGGTGTAATGTATTTGCTTCATGGGTTCTTTGCTTAAGAATTCATAGCAACACATTGCTATTAAGAACTAGTTGGTTTATTAGCAAAATGTTTAACAATCACATTGCATATTACCGGTTCATCCACCAGACTCACAACCGCCTGCCTCATTGTGGAGCACCCAAACCCAACTGGCTGGGTTTTTATTGAGTCTTGTGAACATCACGTGACTGGCTAAGCCACTTCCAACTCAACAGCTCTACACCTGTGAGCATCCTCACTGGTGCATACATTGTTCAAGTAATGGCTGCAGTTAACAAACAGGCCAATCAGGTCTTGTGTACCAAGGGCAAATCAATTGACTGGATTTGAACTAATTTTAAATATTTTAAATAATTGTAGCATCAGTATGGGAAAGAACCGGGTGAGGTTTCTATTGCTTGCTGGTCAATGTAGCTCATTAACTATGGGGCCATGGGTGCCTGAGTCTCTGGATGCAGTGTGATAACACTCTCAATGGATGCCCAAGACTATGGGCGCAGTGCGGTGACATGCCCCATGGGTGCCTGTGTGCCCGAGACTCTGGACGTAGTGTGTTAACACTCCCCATGTGTGCCCGAGACTCTGGGTGCAATGAGATAACACTCCCGAACAAGAACGATTGGCGGAAACTCATCCCGCCCTGGGGACATGGCCAAGCTTGTGGGCGGTGAATGCTTCGGGCCAATGAATTTTTGAACCAGCGTAAAAGACCGTGAAAACTCCCATGTAAAGCAGTAACCGGCGTAACTCAGGCTTAAAGAAACTCAAGTGCTGAGAGACATCTGGCGGTTGTGAACGGCGCTATATAAATGCAAGTTGTTCTTTTCTTTCTTTAAAACGCCACGATCTTTTGCGCTATTTCATCTCATTCCGCACAGATTCCGCCGCTGTCTGGGCGGAAATCATGTGGAAACGCCATGCCAACGAGTTTACCAACAACGCTATGCTTGAACAACAAGTAGAATTTCAGTTGACACTGGCACTTTGCTGGCAGTACTGCTCAGAGTGAATCAGAGGTAGTGCTGCTGCAGCAGAGGGGATTGGGGCTGCTTGGGTGTGGACATCAGCACTGACAGAATTTGGAAAGAAGTTTGTAAGAGTTCTCACCACAGCCAGTGAAATGAGTGTCATTTGCCTCGGAAACAAATAGTTTTATGTTCCCGCTGCAAATAGATAAATATATACCAGTCATGTAAAGTCTCTGTATTTAAGTTGGGACTTTACCAAGCCTCAGTGTATCGTCAGAATGTGTCTCCAAAATACAATCTTGAATGAGCTATAATTCCTTTTGCTATCCATCTGTTTAGCATGTGGGATTTCACAGTGAACTTTAACATTACTATAAAACAATTTATAGCTTTTTCTTCTTTACCAAAATATCTACACAATAGTACACGGTTCCAAAATGTTCTCCTTACACATGCATATTTAAATCAGAACTCATGTTGAGTACCTCCCTTCAAACAGAATTTGGTACTGCAGTTTATGAAATGTTGCTGATTATTAAAATCAAAAATAAAAGCAATGCAGTCGGTGCAACCATTTCAAATGCATTACAAAATATTAAGAGCTACTTTTAGCTTTTAAAAGGGAAGTGAATATAAATTTTAAAAGGCTGTGGGGAGAAAAGGCAGGGAAATGAAACCAAGTGGAAACTTTTTGAAAGAACTGAGGCAGATGCAGCGGGCTGAATAATTTCCTTCTGTGCTGTAAAATTCCATGATTCTTCGAGTCACTCCCACCCTGATCCTTCCGCATTCACTGTTTTATCTGTATCTAGTCCTCGTAATGTACTTGCTGACTGCAGTTCTACATCAGCCAGTATTTATAGCACACGCAGTTCTGGTTTTCAATTACCTCAAAAAAGCTTTACTTTGTTGATTTTAGTGTTATATAAAAAAAAGCTGTAACTGCTTCCAATAATGATTTCCGTGAAGGTTTTGTTTGCAGTCATCTACCCCCCCAATCAAGGAGTGCCGGAAGGGTTTCTAAGCAGCAAGTTCTGGCATCTGATGTGAATAGCCAGTCTTTCCGTTAATCATAAATAAATTTATCTGCAATTTGTAGGTACACATGCATGTTCTGAGCCATAGAGGGGGAGATTTTAACTCCTCAAGTTGGGCAGCAGGAATTCTCAATCGGAAACCCAACCCCAACGCACTGCAAATTCTGGTTTAACCGGAGCGGGTTGGGAGAGGAGAACCGGGATCCAGTAGGTAAGTGCTTTTCGAGCACTGCTTGTGGACCAGGAGGTGCAGGCGTGTTTTCTACCAGACCTTCAAGTTCACATGCCACGATCTGCCTGCCTCCCTCCCCAGTGATCTCTCGCCCCCACCCCCGCGGTCTCTTCCGTCCCCATCCCCTCCCTCCCTCCTCTCTAGACCCCGGCTATGGCCTTGTATAGCAGGCTTTCCCCCCCATTCGACAGTCAGCCAGCCTCTCAATCCATGCGGGAAATGGAGTAAAAAAAATTCAAATGAGGTCCTGCCGTTAAATTCAGCAGGGCCTCCGCCTTTCCAGGTTTACTGACAGTCGTCTTGGCTTCCCCCCCCCCCCCCCCAACTCCTCCTCCCTCCCACCCCATCCCGTAAATAGCAGTGCCATTTCAATGTGGCTGAGTCTCTACAGCCGAGAGTAACAGCACTGGGAACTACCATGAACTCCAGACTGAGGTTTCCTACATAGATGAAGGCCTCCAGCGAAAAATGTTACAGAAAATGCGACACACCCCCTCTACCTTTCTATTCCTGTCGCTGCACAGATGTTATGCAGGGATGTGATTGAATGCTCTCTCTCTCTCCCTCTCAACTACTGTGAGAAAACTAACCAGCTGATGACCTTTGAGAGAAGATTAAGAGTAAAAACTTCAAATGATGGCTTCAAATGAAGGCATTAAAAGATACAGAAGGCAATTCAAAAGGATATATTGCATCAAATATATATAATTTTTAACATTTTAATTTTGTTTAAAATTTAATTTTGGACATTATAAATTTCAGCTGCTAAGGAAAAAGATTTTGTGATAAAGCATTTTGAATGATTTGTTCATTGGCTCATCAGCAAAGTTCTGGCCAACTGTTTACATAGGGAAACTGAATTATACGTGATTACACAGATTAAACGTTAAATGTTAACATAATATATACAAGAAATCATGGCAACAGGATGTAAAATGTGTGCATAGGAAGTGCGTGCTTACATACACAAGCTCTTTAATGATGTGTGTGTGTACTATTATCTGTCGCAGGATCATAGAGATAGCATCACATATTTATCTTAAGACTTCAATAAATTCTAGCTGATATGGCCTGTGGTTTCAACACTGACTGGGAGACTGATAATATGATCGCTAATGATGTCAGAAGAGGGAGGAGATCTCTGCTTAAAAACTAAAAATGGTAACGATTCCCACCTTTGCCTGGGAAGTATAGGAGCCATTGTGTAGTTCCAGGAAAAGTTCACCAACCCAGGTACAGAGCATCGTGGTGTCAGCTTCCAGCATTGAGAAGAGCTGCTTTGGCGTGGACTGTTTCAACCTGAGGTAGAGAACATCTATTAGCAGCCAGCTCAACAGGGTTAACCTTTCACATATAACTTGCGCATCTCCAAATGTCACAGATGCAAAATATTTTATAAATAAAAATAAAGGCAGTCAAACATTTCATCCCCAATTCTTTCGATTTGGTGCCCTGGACTAGCAATTTATTGACCTCAACTACAACAAGTTCGATTCACCTAAGGATTACGTGATTGGTTAATCCTTCAGTGCGCCAGTGCAGCCTTTGGCCGCCTGAGGAAAAAGAATGTTTGAAGACCAGGCCCTCAAAACTGCCACCAAACTCATGGTCTACAGGGCTGTAGTAATACCTGCCCTCCTGTATGGCTCAGAGACATGGACCATGTACAGTAAAACACCTCAAGTCGCTGGAGAAATACCACCAACGATGCCTCCGCAAGATCCTACAAATCCCCTGGGAGGACAGACGCACCAATGTTAGCGCCTTCGACCAGGCCAACATCCCCATCATCGAAGCACTGACCACACTTGATCAGCTCCGCTGGGCAGACCACATCGTTCACATGCCAGACACGAGACTCCCAAAGCAAGCGCTCTACTCGGAATTCCTTCACGGTAAATGAGCCAAAGGTGGGCAGAGGAAACGTTACAAGGACACCCTCAAAGCCTCCCTGAAAAAGTGCAACATCGCCACCGACACCTGGGAGTCCCTGGCCAAAGACCGCCCTAAGTGGAGGAAGTGCATCTGGGAGGGCGCTGAGCGCAAGTCTCGTCGCCGAGAGCATGCAGAAATCAAGCACGGGCAACGGAAGGAGCGTGCAGCAAACCAGTCCCACCCACCCTTTCCCTCAACGACTATCTGTCCCACCTGTGACAGGGACTGTGGTTCTCGTATTGGACTGTTCAGCCACCTAAGGACTCACTTTAAGAGTGGAAGCAAGTCTTCCTCGATTCCGAGGGACTGCCTATGATGAATCTGAAATAGGAGAAGCCTGATTTGGCAGCGACTGTGCTCCACACCCTAGGCTACCTGTAAGCTAGTGCTGTCCATTAGTATTTATAAAAACTATTTACAGCACAGAAACATTTGCTCCACACGAGCCTCCTCCCACCTCTCTTTATCTAACCCCCATCAACATAACCTTTTCTCCCTCATGTGTTTATCTAGCTTCCCCTTAAATTCGCCTCAACCACACCCTGTGGGAGCGAATTCCACATTCTCGCCATTCTCTGGGTAAATAAGTTTCTCTTGAATTCCCTATTGGATTTATTAGTGACTGTCTTATATTTATGGCCCTTAGTTCTGCATTTGCCCGCAAATGGAAACATTTTCTCTATTTTGATTACCTTAAAGGCTCTATCGGGTCACCCCTGAGTCTTCTCTGTCCCAGAGAAAAGAGCCCCTGCCTGAACTTTCCTGATAGTACAACTTCTCAGTTCTGCCACCATTCCAGTAAATCTATTTTGCAACCTCTCCAGTGCCTCGATATCCTTTCTTTAATATAGAGATCAGAACTGTTCACAGTGCTCCAAGTGTGGTCTGGCCAAGGTTCTATACAAGTTTATCATAACTTCTCTGCTTTTCAATTCTATCCCGCTAGACATTTGCCGACTAGTCACAGGTGCGGCACAATTTTAGC
Organism: Pristiophorus japonicus; assembly: GCF_044704955.1. NCBI lineage: Eukaryota > Metazoa > Chordata > Chondrichthyes > Pristiophoridae > Pristiophorus > Pristiophorus japonicus. The sequence continues at coordinate 82,376,431 of NC_091997.1, forward strand.
CACATGCACTAATTTTAGTAGAACGCCTCTTACACACACACACTCGCACAGTAGAGGTAGGTGTACTTCACACGTGTATATTTACTTAACTTACCACTATTCAGTAACCAAGGAAGTAATACACTCACAACGATCCAAAAACACTCTCACTCTGATTTTCATCTTACCATTTTACCAACAAACACCACCGAAGGTTAAAGTTCGCATGCATACAACATGCGAATATGTGGACCGAGATCAAACGCCCATCGACTGTGTCTAGTACTCATCTTTTTATTTCTTAATCAGAAATGCAATTAGCCACATCTGGATTCCCAATTAGGCATGTGGCTAGTGGCTAATATATTGGACAACAGTGCTGTAAGCAATGACAGAGGAGCTCCATTGTGTACATCCAGACACACAGGCCTGTATGTTTCGCAGCCTAACAACTGCTGGAAACAGCTGTACTACGTGCAACAAATCAATCGACCATTTTGGACGAGGGGGAAAGCGGGTGGTGGAGGGGAGTGCTGCTAAACAGAATATTGCTATCGTTAACAGGCTAAACTGCCCCCGATTCACAAAACTTCACAAGCAGTGTGTCCATAAATTGTTCACCTTGTGCAGGGTTGAAAGCCCCAACAGCCGACACCTTGAAATGTGACCCACGGGTGTTACATAACTGGCAGAAAATAAACCACTGCCAGAAATCACAGAGGAACTTGCATTATATCCACACTCTAAGGATGCAAATATCTAACACACACCCTGCAGCTACGACCAATGTCGAGGAAATGCACACATTACATAGACACTGCAGGTGAACAGGAACGCATGTGTTTTTATAAACATTCCATCCGACAATGATGCCTTAATCCTTAACATGCCACAGCGGCGTCGGGTTACTAGAAATGGAATTTAAAAAGCAATCCGGAAACAAAACACTGGGTAATGAGAAAACTGCAGCTCAAGGTGGCACCAAACATTTCTGTGAAGACTAAATTAAATGCGACGAGGAAGACGAGAAATACAGCCTGACGATCTGTTAGAGACTCATTCATGTTTTGAAATGTAACAACCCAACTAGAAAAAGTCACCTGTTAATTTATGATGGACCTCATTAGCCATCGTTATTCTGGCTATTGAGTGGTTTAAAAAAAACTGCGGCTATTGGAGCCGATTTTTAAGCCCATCAAAATCGTTTTTTCTTTTTAAATTGCTCCAGCTCCAAAACAGAATGGCAGTGCAGAACAAGAGCAGCTGGAAGTTTAAAAGTTTTTTTTTAAAAAGAGAAATAAGGTACATAGAAGCTGGTTTAGATTTGTCAGAAAAAGTAAAATCAAAGTGTAGAACGAGAATGGAAAAAAGAAATGCCAAACAGAATCGAAGTGCTTACAGTTTTCCCCACTTTCAATCAAAACTCTTTGAAAGTGTGCTCACTTTTGCAGTTATGATTGAGGGGGATCAGAGAGGGGAAACGAGCTGGAAGGATGTGCGACTGAAAGGAGGAGAGCAGACAGGTCATCGACCTGAAACGTTAACTCGGTTTCTCTCTCCACAGACGCTGTCTGACCTGCTGAGCATTTCCAGCATTGTCTGTTTTTATTTCAGAGTTCTGGTATCCACAGCGTTTTGCTTTTTTGTTGGGAGAGTAGACAGCGGGCAGCAGACAACGAGAGACAGGCACATGAGTGAGAGGCAGAGACTGTGCGGAGAGGATGCAGATACTGTGAGGAAAAGGTGGTCAGGCAGCTGTGAAGTATATGCGGGTATTTTTAGTTAAACCCATAATAGAATATGGTCGGAACTATATTGTGTGCGCCTTGGTTAATAGCAGCACCGAGTTGATATGAAAGTTTCAGCAACCCTAACCAACTAAGGACACCCCATCTCAAGCAATCACCATCATCAAAGGCAGTCCCTCAAAATGAGGATGACTTGCTTCCACGCTGAGAACAGATGAGTTCACAGGTGTTTCAATGATATTCTGGATCCTGAACTATATCCGGAAGGGTGGAAGATGCCTGTGCGTGGATTTTTTTTTAAACGTATGGTGGCCGTTGCACACCAGTCACCACACGGGCTTGACAGTGCCAGGTTTTGGTCCAGTGGCAAGTTAACCAGGACGACTGGAGACCTGCTCTGCTGCATGGACCTAGTGTGCACACATATCGCAGTGTGGGCTGGCCCGTGCTGCCCCAGGCCCTCGCCTCTTCTGGGCCCCGAACTCATGCCTCTCCCGGGTCCCGATCACATCCTTCTACGAACTCTTGTGGCTCCTTCGCCCCGACTTCGCTGCTCCTGCTGTACCTGCCCGCACTGCAATCTGCCGTCGCCCTCCTGCAGCAGCATGCGCTGCTCCGAGGTGGCATGCCGCCACACGCAGCTCCCTCAAATGGCCCCAGCCTGCTGATGGTCAAATCGGCACGGTCCCGGCCTGCAAGACCATCAGCAGGCCGGGGCTACTAGAGGGAGCAGCGTGCGGCGGTCAGGCCCAGAAATCTCAAACAATATTTCTCCGGTTGCTAGCATACAGCAAATGGTGGCTCTTTCTCTACTCTATCCTTCCCCTTACCAACAATGCTGGGAATAGGAGCTCACCAGGGCAAGGATCGCATGCATGCACAGAAGACTGGGTCTCCAGCACAATACACCACAAACAATAACTTTTTAAATACACTTGCATGCAGAATTTAAAAAAACATTTTATATCCACAATGCATATTTTGCAAACTATTTGACATAATGGCAGGAATAGAAAGAGACATAAGAAACAGGAGCAGGAGTCGGCCATTTGGCCTCTTGAGCCTGCCCCGATATTCAATGAAATCATGGCTGATCAGATCTTGGCCTCAAATCCACTTCCCTGCCCGCCCCCCATAACCCTTAATACCCTATCGTTCAAAAATTTGTCTATCACCACCTTAAATATATTCAATGACCCAGCCTCCACAGCTCGCTGAGGTAGAGTTTTTCAAAGATTCACGACCCTCAGAAGAAATTCCTCCTCATCTCCGTTTTAAATGGGCAACCCCTTATTCTGAAACTATGCCCACGAGGGAAAATACCCTCTCTGCATTTACCCTGTTAAGCCCCCTCAGAATCTTATAAGTTTCAATAAGATCACCCCGCATGCTTCCAAACTCCAGTATAGGCCCAACCTTTCTTCATAAGACTATCCCCTCAATGCAGGAATCAACCTGGTGAACCTTCTCTGATCTGCCTCCAATGCAAGTGTATCGCTCCTTAAATAAGGAGACGAAAACTGTACGCAGTACTCCAGGTGTGGTCTCAACACCCTCTCATTCTTCCAAACTCCAATGAGTATAGGCAAGCAAGTAATGAGTCTCTTCAGGTCAGACTAAAATGGGAAGTTAGTTAAAAATGTACGAGACTTTTAAACAGTGATTATTCCCTGACCTGGGAAGCCCATCTGTGTCCTCCATTCTCTGTAGTCGATCCAACATTTCTTGTATGGGTCCACCTCCCCCATCGCCAAACCCAAAGAGGAATGCACTGTGATTTACACGCCCTTTGTCCTTGTTATTTTTAACTGTATTCAGCAGCTGCAGCAGAGAGAAAAATAGCTTCTTCAGACTGGTTGCGTCCTGTGGGACAAGACTTGGGGCACAATCAATACTGGTTTCTATAACTCGGAACAACAACATGCATTTAAAAAGCAGCTTCACAGGAGCATAATCAAACAAGCTTTGACACCAAGCCAAAGAGGTAGGTTTCAAGGAATGTTTTAAAAGAAAGGTAGACAGATTTCAGCAGGGAATTCCAGAACTTAGGACTTAGGGGAGTGAAAGACTTACATTTATATAGCGCCTTTCACAACCACTGGATGTCCCAAAGCGCTTTCTAGCCAATGAAGAACTTTTTGAAATGTAGTCACTGTTGTAATGTGGGAAACGCGGCAGCCAATTTGCGCACAGCAAGCTCCCACAAACAGCAATGTGATGATGACCAGATCTGTTCTTTTGTGATGTTGATTGAAGGATAAATATTGGCCAGGACACCGGGGATAACTCCCCTGCTCTTCTTCAGAGAGAGCAGATGGGGCCTTGGTTTAACGTCTCATCCGAAAGACGGCACCTCCGACAGTGCAGCACTCCCTCTGCACTGCATTGGAGTGTCAGCCTAGATTTATGTGCTCATGTCCCTGGAGTAGGAATTGAACCCACAACCTTCTGACTCGGAGGCGAGGGTGCTACCCACTGAGCCACGGCTGACACTGAAGGCAGGGCTGCCAATCATGGGGTGAATTAAGTTTGGCGGGGGGTGGGGGGGGGCACAAGAGGCCAGAGTTCTCAAAGGGGTATAGGGTAAGGCACTAAAACTCCAACGGAATGGCCTGCAAAGCAGAAGGATGTGAATTCATCCTCAAATACATTCTGCTGCACAGAGTACCTGGTCTTGGCTGTACGGTCAGAAGGAAACTAAACACTTAACCCACAGAGAAGCAGCCAAAATTTGAGGAAATATAGAAACATAGAAAACAGGAGCAGTAGTAGGCCATTCGACCCTTTGAGCCTGCACCACCATTCAATATGATCATGGCTGATCCTCTATCTCAACACCATATTCCCACTTGTCTGAATGGTGGAATGAGAGAGATCAGGTTGCATTGTAGCTGCCCACCCTCTGAACTGGTGCATTTCCAGCACTGCAGAACCAAGGAGAGGAGAAAATAAAACGTTATATAAAAAGCAACCCTAAAACAAAACACTGGCTAATGAGAAAACTGCTGCTCAAGGTGGCACCAAACATTTCTGTGAAGACTAAATTAAATGTGACGAGGAAAACGAGAATGGACTGGACATAAAGGAGCAAACCTTTTAATCAGAATATAGAAATATCCAAGGATTTTGTTGTTTTTGGAGACTTAAGTCTAGAGATTGGAAACATTTTAATGATGAACATGTGTTCAGAATTATCAGCAAGCATCTCTTCAATAATGTCTCACCGTTTAGCAAAATAATGAATTATGAACCTATTTTTAAAAATACAATGATTCAAGATATATGCATATGTTAATTTGTCACTGAAATTATTTTCAATTCCAACAAAAAAAAACAGGTCTCCTTCCGCTGTCAAGTTGCAGCTACGTAATTAGTGTAGAAAGCGTTATTTAGTAGACAGCAACATTCGGAGAGGCGGGTACAGCTTTTCTTAGGTTTTTGTATGATCTCATGCTCCACATGCAACGAGAAAAGACAAAAGCCTTGAATTGGAGATTAAATCCCTCAATGTGACTCATGAAGCAAGTCGCTATGCAAAATACCCACGCTGAATTTGAAAACATTCAAATTTAGTTCTTCAGTTGGATAAAGTGAAAGCTCGATACGTCAAACACTGCGACACAGTGAATAAAGCACACGACACAAGAGGTAGGCAGCATTGTGGCAGGGTGTCCCAACTAACCCCGAGCTGATTAAAACAGCCGTTGCCGCATTTTATAAGCAGCTCTGTACATCAGTGTGCCCAGCAAGGAGACAGAGAGTGAGAAGCCTAGACACCGGCACTATCTTTTTAGTCTTGAAGAGGCAGATACATCCATTAGTTCCCGCTTGGTGGTCGATGGGCTTATGTCCGATGTGTTCCTTCAGGCTTATTAGAATCAAAACAAAGTGTCCTGGTTTTTCTCCCAATTTTCCTGTAAGTGTGTGAAGGGACTTGCCTGCCCAGCAGTGAATTAAGCATTGAGGCAGACAGTCGAAGCGCAGTACGACTATACACTGCTGCACTCTGGTTGCGAGAGCTGGATGTTTCCTACAAGACTGTAAAATTAAAAAAAACTAAAATAGCCCAATCATGCAGGTGCACGCGAAAATACCAGCTCACAAAGCCGCAGTAATAAAGCACGGGCAGAATATACTTGCCTCGTGTTTATGTGGTCTGAAGGGAAAGGAGGGTTTTTTTTTATATGAAGGTTATAGTTGGTCTCCTAATCTGAGGAAGGACATTCTTGCTATTGAGGGAGTGCAGCGAAGGTTCACCAGACTGATTCCCGGGATGGCAGGACTGACATATGAGGAGAGACTGGATTGACGAGGCTTATATTCACTGGAATTTAGAAGGATGAGAGGGGATCGCATAGAAACATAAAGTTCTGACGGGATTGGACAGATTAGATGCAGGAAGAATGTTCCCAATGTTGGGGAAGTCCAGAACCAGGGGTCACAGTCTAAGGATAAGGGGTAAGCCATTTAGGGCCAAGATGAGGAGAAACTTCTTCACTCAGAGAGTTGTGGGCATGTGGAGTTCTCTACCACAGAAAGTTGTTGAGGCCAGTTCGTTGGATATATTCAAAAGGGAGTTAGATGTGGTCCTCACGGCTAAAGAGATCAAGGGGTATGGAGAGAAAGCAGGAATAAGGTACTGAAAAGCATGATCAGCCATGGTCATATTGAATGGCGGTGCAGGCTCAAAGGGCCGACTCCTGTATCTATTGTCTATGTTTCCCACCATCCCCCCCCAGCCCCCTCCATTTTCTCTTCTCCGACCTACATTGGTTCCCGATCCAGCAACACCTTGATTGTAAAATTCTCATCCTCATGCTCAAATCCCTCCAAGGTGTCACCCCTCCCTATTTCTGTAACCTTCTCCAGCCCTACAAGAAGAGCAGGGGAGTTATCCACGGTGTCCTGGGGCCAATATTTATCCCTCAATCAACATAACAAAAAACAGATTATCTGGTCATTATCACATTGCTGTTTGTGGGAGCTTGCTGTGCGCAAATTGGCTGCTGCGTCTCCCACATTACAACAGTGACTACACTCCAAAAGTACCGTATATACTCGTGTATCCTACGATCTCACGTATCATGCGACCCCTAAATTTTCGTCCCCAAAACATGATTTTATCATATATCTCATGCATCATGCGAGTCACTTTTTTGAGATACCAGATGCCACTAGGCTAGGCTTTCAAACAAGTTTAACAAGTACCCAACACGTAACAAGTACCCTAACACATAACAACGATCGTATACAGACCTTAACAACCGAATCATGAAACATCGAGTGGATTCTGTTGCGAAAGCTGTTCGCGAATCGAACACCGATATAGCAATCATTCCAGCTGGCTTGACTAGCGTCGTTCAGCCACTTGACGTATCCATTAATAAGCCATTTAAAGACAATATAAGAAAGAAATGGAATGACTGGATGATGGAAGGACAGAAATCATTTACGAAGGGAGGGAATATGAAGGCTCCGGATTTGCCTCTACTGTGTTTGCGGGTAAAAGAAGCATGGGCTGAGATAGATGGAGATTTGATTGTTAAAGCCTCTAATAATGCAGCAAACTTCAGAGGAAGTTGTGGGTGGCGATCTCTAGACCACAGCAAAGATACAGTACAAGTGACAATAGAGGCTGCAATCCAGCCCAGGAGATACCTGCCGAGATTCAGCGTGGATACGGTCTGCTTAACAGCCTAATCTTGGCCAGCACTTCACACCCGCAAATTTTGTATCTCGCGTATCATGCGACCCCCAAATTTAGGTTACAATTTAGGTCTTCAAAAGTCGCATGATACGCGAGTATATACGGTACTTCATTGGCTGTTAAGCGCTTGGCGACGTTTGGTGGTCGTGAAAGGAGCTATATAAATGCATGTGTGCCAGTGCATGTGTGCTGCCGCCCTCCCCGGGCTCCGCTGGGACCGTGTGAGCGAGGCTGCGGGGCGGGGTGCCCTCGCTGCTGCTTGCTGTACTGCTGTGGGTGCAAAGGCAACCCCATTCTCGCAGAGCTAAAATGCAACTGCCAACTACTTTCTCAGGCAGCAGACTGAAGAGAATTTTCAAAGTCTGCCCAACAAATCAAAAAAAGTATCATCCAGCCTGTGCTTGCATTTATATAGTGCTTTTCACCTCAACCTGTACAACATTATACCCCTTATCTTGCAATCCTTTTACTTGCATGCCTATAAAGTGGGAGATCGCGGCGGAGGCGCGGCGAGCATTTTTGTGGCGGAGGAGCGGCGAATACAGGGCCCAGAAGAGGCGAGGGCCCGGGGCAGCCCACACTGCGATATGTGCACGCACAAGGTCCGTGCAGCAGAGCAGGTCTCCAGTCGTCCTGGTTAATCCTTGCCACTGGATAAAGGCCGAGCTCTGTCAAGCCCGTGTGGTGGCTGGTGTGCAACGGTCACCACACATTAAAAAAATCCACGCACAGGCATCTTCCACCCCCTCAACTGGAGTTCAGGACTGGAACACCGGGTCCTTCATCGAAACACCTGTGAACTCTTGTGGAAGCAAGTCATCCTCGTTCCAGGGACAGCCCATGATGATGATGATTTCTATCTTTCTTTTTACAACCCTCCGAGATCGAGATTTTCTTTGCTCCACCTTTGGCAGCTGTGCCTTCAACTGTCAAGGACCAAAAAGTTCTAGAACTCTCACCACAAATCTCTCCACCTATCTTGCTCTTTAAAACCTACCTCTTTGACCATGTTTTTGATCATCTCTCCTCATATCTTCTGGGTTCAGAGTCAAATCTCGTCCGATAACGCTCCAGTGAAGGACCTTGGGACGCTTTACTACGATAAAGGCGCTATATAGATGCAAGTTGTTGTTTTGCCACAACAGCAGATGAGTGATCTGCTCCCAGGCCTCTGTCTACACTATGTGTTAAAGACTGAACGTCCATAGTGCACTTCCACAGTGCTTTGGGTGCAAATCCTATGGGTCTATTTCAAAAGAGATGGGGAAAAATAGTTAACCTGCTCGAAAATTATCCTTGTAGGTGTCGAAGCGTCCACCGGTTCCAGAGCTGACATCCAGTTTTAATGCTCAGGATCAGTACATGTTCCCTTATGGCCTTACGGACCAGGAGGTGCGCAAGATGAGGTGGGAAATAAAGTAGATCTAAAGACCTCCTGCCCCTGGGCCTGGCCGAAAGCTCCACCTACAGGTTCAGGAGGTATAGGATCTTCTGGGAGCGGTCGCTCCGTCTGCTTGCCGCCAATGTTCTCTCCAGGGAAAGGTCCCGCACGGAATGGTCACTGGATTCTCTACTGTGAATACCGCGCGGGTGGAGAAATTTAAAGGGACAGCGCGTTAAAAGGAGAAGGTCACGCAGAACAATGTGCAGCTTAGGGGGAACATTGCGTGCCACTCTCTCGCTGAGGCATGTCCTCGCCAGGATGGCTTTAGAGAGAGATCACACAGTATCCACCGGTACGCTCGAGGTCTTCCGCAATGGGTGGGCATCGTGGGACATCGTCTATTTTATGAATCCTCGAGGGAGGGGACTTCTAGAGTGTGTTCACTGCTTCTGTGGCTTTGTGGCTTTGGGGCCCGGGGCCTGCACGGGCCAGCCCACACTGCGATGTGTGTGCGCACTAGGTCTGTGCAACAGAGCTGGTCTCCAGTCGATGTGGATGACCCTTGCCACTGGACCAAGACCTAACTCTGTCAAGCCCGTGTGGTGGCTGGTGTGCAACGGCCACCACACGTTAAAAAAAATCCACGCATCTTCCACCCTTCAGGACGTAGTTTGGGACCTGGAATTTGAGGTCCTTCATTGGAACACCTGTGAACTTTTTGACATGGAAGCAAGTCATCCTCGATTCGAGGGACTGCCTATGATGATGATGAGGCTTTGGGTACAAATCCTACGGGTCTATTTCAAAAGAGGAGAGGGGGAAACAAAATTAACCTGCTCGAAAAAGCTTTTCGAGCCTTGCTCTGTTACTATTAAGATTTGAGGTTTACTTCATACTTACTTCCTCCACCTTGCATTTCATTTCGTAAGAGTTCCCAGGTGGAAAATGGGTCAGGACCCTGGAGCCATCAATTCCCTCCCAAAAGAAGGTGTGGTGCTGCAAAGGTCACCAAGAACACAAGAAGGAAAGATAAACAAATATTACTGGACATGACAATAAATTGAGGCGGCAGCGTTTTCTAGTTCACAATCTGTCGAGACAATCACAAAGTACAATAAACTCAAACAAGAACCACACTGATAGAAGGCATCAGATAGGACTCGGCTCGGCACATATTTACACGCATGCTTCAATTCCTGCAGCACCGTAAACCTTCCACAGTCGCTTTCAGACAAACATCAAAACTTCCAAAGTAGGAACTCTCCCAATTGATCACCTAATTAGGCACTCAGTAGCTGATCCGGACAGCTCAGAGATCCCAGTTTGGATAGTGACATTATGAGTCGGCTGTTCAGCCTCTCCAGCCTGCTCTGCCATTCAATCTGAACCCCAAATGCTTTTTTTTTTTTGCCTTTTCTCCACATCCCTCAATACCTTAACAATTTGTATTTATATAGCGCCTTTAATGTAGTCAAACGTCACAAGGCCCTTCACAGGAGTATTATGCGATAAAAATTTGACACCGAGCTGCATAAGTAGAAATTAGCGCAGGTGACCAAAAGCTTGTTCAAAGAGGTAGGTTTTAAGGAGCGTCTTGAAGGAGGAAAGAGAGGTGGAGAGGTTCAGGCAAGGAATTCCAGAGCTTGGAGCCCAGGCAACAGAAAGCACGGCCACCAATGGTTGAACGATTATAATCAGGATTGCTCAAGGGGGCAGAAATCTATCGATCTGAGTCATGAAAGCTCCAATTGCCCCTCAGCATCCATAACATTTTGGGAGAGAGCTCCAGATTTCTACTATCCTTTGTGTGGAAAAAATGCTTCCCGATTTTCCTCCTAAGTGGCCTGGCTCTGATTTTACAATTATGCCTCCTTGTTCTTGATTGCCCCACCAGAGAAAATAATTTCTCCTTGTCTACCCTATCAAATCGTTTCAACATCTCGATCAATTCACCCCTCAATCTCAAGACAATACAAGCTACGCTTATGCCCTAATAATTTAACTCTGTAAGCCCTGGTATCATTTTGGATCCTCGGTCTGTGTTGAATGTGACGATCTATTAACTATAACTAGCCTCAGTACACCTGGAATAGGGAGGGTAAATTGACCAGAGTTCCTGGTCCTGACCACTAACCCGCCACCTCTGCTCAAAGCTCGCAGAGCAGGCAGTGCACAAGGACATGACTGGGCTCTAATGCGATGCCTCCCACAGTCAAAAAGCCTGCCGACGCTCACCACCCAGCCTCACATTCAAGGACTGACTATTTGGGTGAGGTACCAGATGTTGCCGCGCGCACGCAAAATTTGATTGGGCCATGCAGTAATTTAAAGGGACCGTGCACAAAATTTTTTTTTGAGGGAACATTGCTGGTGCTATCAGGAATTCTAGTCTGAGGCTGGAGTTAGGGCAAATAAGATTGTGCATCTGGCCTGTGCTTTCCTTTAATGGTTCCATTTCCTAATGCAGTCTTCCTTTACCTCAGTGAACACCACCAACCTAGAGTGCCATTTAAGTTGCATGTGTTGTCAGTGTTATTATCTAAAGCACCCTCCCCCAAAGTTGCTTTCGCATAACTGGAAACAAACGAAATTCGGTCACCAAAGCCGGCTAATAGGCCCAACACCCACCGCCCCCAAAATGATGACGCTCGCGCACAAGCAGATAACTTCCCCCTGCGACAGGAAAATCCCAAACGCTTGCGACTGGGTATAAACCACTGCACCGACTGTACCAGCAGCCTGCACGGTACACTTCCAGCCCGTTACGTTCTCTTAACGTTTTCAATTTATTTCACTGTGCAAATCGAAAATCTCCAAACCAACAACTTGGGCCTCCCACAGTGATTACTACCATCAATGTGCAACTTACCGGGAATTCATTCACTAGGTTCCAACTGAGCTTCTGAGTTAGAAAGCGTGTGATTCCGCACCCCTGCATGATCTGTGGCAGCTGAGCGGAATATCCAAACGTATCTGGCAACCAGAACTATTTAAAAAACGAGAAAGAATGCGTCATTTTTAACTGGTAACATTCTTTAGCTCCACAACTAGCCCAGTGTGCAAGTGGTATTGAGCATGTGAAGGACGCTGGTTTGTGCTGGTAAAAAGGTGGCACTAAGATTGGCCTGTGAGAGGACAAAACCCACCCAACGCTCCTGTTTGCTATCCAATGATACTCCATAGAAGGACTTGTGTGAAAACCAGCTCGGTGGGTAAACGCCAATGGCCTGGTTGCCATTGTTATAACTATGTATTTCTAGGACAGGAACGAGCTTAGCTGCGATGGTGAAATAGAATCAGAGGACGAATGTCCACGTGGGCAAGGTAGCAGAGGACTGCAGATACCTATGGACAAGCATTCCAGCACGAGGACCCCACCATACACTCCTCTTCCCCACAATCCATGCTGTCATCTTACTTGCCAGAGACCATCTCATCTCTGGTGGTTGGTGGTAGAAAAGTTACAGCAAATCTCATCTTGCTGGACTTATTTCTCTACTGTCTTTAAGAACATAAGAATTAGGAACAGGAGTAGGCCATCTAGCCCCTCGAGCCTGCTCCGCCATTCAACAAGATCATGGCTGATCTGTCCGTGGACTCAGCTCCACTTACCCGCCCGCTCCCCATAACCCTTAATTCCCTTATTGGTTAAAAATCTATCTATCTGTGATTTGAATACATTCAATGAGCTAGCCTCATCTGCTTCCCTGGGCAGAGAATTCCAGATTCACAACCCTCTGGGAGAAGAAGTTCCTTCTCAACTCGGTTTTAAATTGGCTCCCCCATATTTTGAGGCTGTGCCCCCTAGTTCTAGTCTCCCCGACCAGTGAAAACAACCTCTCTGCCTCTATCTTGTCTATCCCTTTCATTATTTTAAATGTTTCTATAAGATCACCCCTCATCCTTCTGAACTCCAACGAGTAAAGACCCAGTCTACTCAATCTATCATCATAAGGTAACCCCCTCATCTCCGGAATCAGCCTAGTGAATCGTCTCTGTACCCCCTCCAAAGCTAGTATATCCTTCCTTAAGTAAGGTGACCAAAACTGCACGCAATACTCCAGGTGCGGCCTCACCAATAACCTGTACAGTTGCAGCAAGACCTCCCTGCTTTTGTACTCCATCCCTTTCGCAATGAAGGCCAACATTCCATTTGCCTTCCTGATTACCTGCTGCACCTGAAAAAGAACTAACCATTGACTGAACTTTGACTTTCAAAGGCTCTGACAAGCCCAGGTTTAAAGTGACACAGAACTGTTCAATGCAGTTGGTCATTACCAGCAGGAAAAGCTGCCCCATTAACAACTTCGTAAATGCTAACTTCAATTTAATGAGCAAGTGAAGAACACTGCAGAGATGAAGCATTTTTGGAGAGGTGCATTTATAGTGGGAATTCCCATCAGTGCTCAATAGTAGGAACTAGGTATAGCGCTGGTTTAACTCATTGAATTCTTGGCTCATTCTAGAATCAAAGCCAGAACAGGACACAGTTTGGCACACCACAATCAAATATTAATTTAATTAAATCAATGTGGCCACAACATTTCATCAATTCACAGTCACTGGTTAGAAAATCTAGCAATGACCGAAGTGTGATAAACTAAGTTACTAAAAGGGGAGACAGTTTGGTGATAAGACGCTTTAAGGAAGAGAGAGTCTAAGTGGAGGTATTTAGAGTGTTTTATTAAAGTATAGTTCAAAACATAGTTGAAGAGTAGCCAAGATAGTTTGTGCGAACATGTGGAATAATGTAATGTAATCTAACAGCAGCCAATATTCCTGCAGCTGGTAACAACCCACTATCCAGATGGAGGGAATCGTGGGACACATGCAACATAAAGGGCTAAACTTTCCTTTCATTGTCGGCCATTTTCTCGGCGGTACAGCTGTTTTTGCTAGAGAAACCGCCCGGCGAAAGTTACCTCCTTAGTTTTTTTAATGGTACTGCCCAAATCTCAAAATGCCCACTGGGGACCAAACCGGCGAGAAAAATCTCCAGGGCGTACGTTTGGCCTCAACGGAAGCCCGTCCAGATCGCTGAGGGAACCGCCTTGTGAAAGCTGCTTAAACAGGGCAGTAGGTGAGTACTTTGCAAAGAAAGGTAAGTTACAGGTTTTTTTTTTAAATTGTAAAACGCCGATTGGATGTAAAAGTGTCTTGGGAATGTTTAACATTTTTTTAGTGAATTTTTAAAAAAGTTTTTCCTCCTCCTTAGGCCCAACCACAGCCTCGGACTAAATTTTAAAACATTTTTTAAGAACCACCCGTTTCACCTAGTTTCCCCTTTAACCTCTGAGAATAATGGTGTAAGATCCATTTTCTCACCGGGCAATTATTTTTAACTTATTAAATGGAAATTTTCGCCAGCGTTACTTACAAAATATTAGCGGTTTTTCTGGGTGGGTAATTGGGCGTTGAGGGGCTTTCGTGAAAGTCTAGCCCAAAGAGCCAACACCTCAGTACTGACCCAACAGCGGAGGTCCCTGGCTCTGACCTCCGTCGAGGACAGTGGGCAGCGCCCCACCCAATCCGCACAGTGGACGATGCGGTCACCTGCCCCACACGTGGAAGGTGAGGGACGACCCGAAGTACGACTGTGGCCCTGAGTCCCAGACCACGGAACACATCGCATCAACCTGCCACCGAGATCTGTGGCGGGAGGCATCTCATTTCTCCACTCGGCATCTCAGGAGGGACATCGAATGGAGAGCCAGACTAGACATCCCGTTATAAGCTTCCATCGTCATATGAAAGTAGCAGTACAGTTAACTCAGTAATACAAGTTGGCAGAAGTAGCATCATCTAACAGCACAAATACATACAGGATTTTCATAAGAAGTTAGGGGAAGACCAATGAAAATGACAGATATTACAGAGGACTCACTGAAGAAAGAATCAAAACTATCACACTGCAGAGAAAGATGGAGCTACGTTGGTTGATATTAAGCACATTAACACAAGGAAATATGGTACACACAAGGGGCCTGTCACCCAGTAAGGTTGTTCCCTCATGAAATCTCTGCCAGCTGTGTTTTTGATGTATATTAATGACTTTGAATTATGAAGGATTTATATATAGTGTAAATAAAGGAAAACTGTTTCCAATGGCTGAAGGGTCGATAATGAGGGGGCACAGATTTAAAGTAATTGGCTAAAGAATCAGAGGCAACATGAGGAAATACCTCTTCACACAACGAGTGGTTAGGATTGGAACGCACTGCCTGAGGGCGGTGGATACAGATTCAATAGTAGCTTTCGAAAGGGAATTAGATAAATACTTGAAAATAATTGCAGGGATACGGAGAAAGAGCAGGGGGCGTGGGGCTAACTGGATTGGTATTCGAAAGAGCCGGCGCAGACTCGATGGGCAAATGGCCTCCTTCTGCGCAGTACTATTCTATGATTCTTAGTAAAATCAAAGTCTTCATTTACGTACCGTATGAATTGCGGCTTTTTTTAAATCAGAAGAAAGTGGAACTCGACTGGTTACTTCGGAGATCACTTAAATTTCGATTCTGCTGCCGGGAAGATTTTGAAATAGGAGGAATGGGTATTTGGGGCTAGAAATTCGGTGGAATACATGCCCCTCATGAAGGTCAGAACAGGGGCGCTAAAGGGCTTGCAACCTCGAGCGAGGCATTCGCGCCGCTCTGCAAATTCAGTGTGCCAGTACCGGTGGTGCAGAGGTGTATCACCCGGTGTAGTGCAGGTGTGCAACGCCCCGGTATCGATCGCAGCGCCCCATTGTGACACCACCAGAGAAAGTTGGCGCACAGAGCTGCCCCGCTGGCGGCGAGGGAACCAATGACTGCATGAGTTAAGTATGATTGATGTTATTTTTCTTTTTTTATTTTGCGATTTACCTTTATTTGGGGCGAGTAATGTATAGAGAATGTTTTTTGTGCCGATTTTTATATTGCAGGGAGGCCTCTCTTAGGGCGCTACCAAGACGGCACTTTAGCTCGGGATATTCAGTTGCTCACTTGGCCTAGCACCCTCAGATAACACTTCCACTCCACAGTCAGGGCGCAACCACTGAATGTGTTGGCTGCCGACACAAACCATTTCCCACCGCCCGGCATTTACGCCCCAAAAAACCTTCAACCTAATTCTAGCCCAAGGTGTCTTAGAGCATTGCGACGTCATCCTGTGTCAGATCCGAGTGTTAAGAGTGCTTTCAAAAATGAGGCAGGAGAAACAATTATGCACAGGAGACAGGTTGCTGTAAAGATAAAGAGGGCAGAATGTTGCTGCAAAAATGTTTTTAACTTATCATTTACACTAAGAGTATTAAGCGATGTATGTTGATTGTGCTGAAGTTATTAAACGTGGTCCCTGAAGTATCCCTTAAAATGGCTATTTCCCGCCTCTCCCCACACACAGAAACAAATCTTACATTATACCATCTGTACACAGTAGAGAATAGGCAGTTCCAATGGAAACAGTGTTCGTCTGGATTAGATCCAAAACCCCTTTTGATGATTCTGCTCTTATTCTGGTCACTATTCAAAAATCACGTTCCAATAAAGGACTCGTTGCCATGCTAACCACTCACCTCACTGCAATGCTTTCCAAATTCCTGCTGGAAGAATCTTTGGCCCTGGAGGAACTGGCGCACCATGGATTCACCGGAGGGGAGGTTGCCATCCTGCAAAACCTGTACATTAGTGCCCCCTACTGGCTGGCTTCCTGGCTGCTTCATAATCCAAGCAAAACTGGAATACAACCCAACACTGACAAACCAGCAGCAAGCGACACAGATTTCTAAATCTATATTAAATATAACGGCTCTTGTTTAAGAAAAATAAATGTTTATTCTTTTACAGTTGTAACATGCTGGGGAGTGGTGCAGCACTGGAGACCCAGCACACTGCTACCGCGTATTATTTGAATCTTAGCTGAATTTTTCGACCCCATATCCTTCCCATCATCAAGACAGCCAACTTCCACGCCCGTAATATCTCCCGTCTCCGCTCCTGCCTCAGCTCATCTGCTGCTGAAACCTTCATTCGTGCCTCTGTTACCTCCAGTTACGACTATTCCAATGTTCTTCTGGCCAGTCTACCACCTACCACCCTCCGTAAATTTAGTTCATCCAAAACTCTGCTGCCCGTGTCCTAACTCGCTCCAAGTCCCGCTCAGCCATCACCCGTGCTCGCTGGCCTACACTGGCTTCTGGTCCGGCAACACCTCGATTTTAAAATTCTCATCCCCGTGTTCAAATCCTTCCAGGGCCCCGCCCCTCCCTATCTCCGTCACCTACTACAGCCCAACAAGGTCTCTGCACTCCTCTTGCACATCCTAGATTTTAATCGCTCCGCCATTGGTGGCCGTGCCTTCAGCTGCCTAGTCCCTAAGCTCTGGGATTCCCTCGCTAAACCTCCACCTCTCTACTTCTCCTCCTTTAAGATGCTGCTTCAAACCTTCCTCTTTGACCAAGCTTTTGGTCACCTGACCAAATATTGCCTTATGAGGCCCGGTATCAAAATTTTGACTGAAGCGCCTTGAGCCATTTTACTGTGTTAAAGGCACTATATAAATGCAAGTTGTTGTTGTAGTTATAAAATGTTGGGGAACAGTGCCGTGTTAGAGATCTAACACACTGTGATATGGATTGACAGAACAGAAATTTGCACCCGAGATTCCTAGCCAGGTAAATAACCATGCCATCAAGGGGAGGTGCTGGATTGAAGTCAATTATTGTTCTGATGAGTGGAGAGAAAAAACAGGAAGGGTTACTCTGGCACACTTGCTGAGGGGCCAGTTAGGAGCAGCATTGGGAGAGGGTGGGGAAGAAATAGATTCCTTCCCTTGCAGCTAAGGAGGCAAAACCCTAAAACACCAGTATAAAATGCTGAGTGACCTGCTGAGTCTTTCAAGCAGTTTGGTTTTTGTTCCGATAGCTAAAATCAGAGGGAGAGGAACACAGAAATTGCTGCATTCGGCCCACTGTGTCTGTGTTGTTTTCTTTTTATTCGTTCCTGGAATGTGGGCGAGCATTTATTGCCCATCCCCAATTGCCCTGGAGAAGGAGGTAGTGAGCTGACTCCTTGAGGAACGCTGCAGTCCATGTGGTGAAGATACTCACACAATTGTCGTAGCAGTTTTTTGGCACAACTGAGTGGCTCGCTGGGCCATTTCAAAGGGCAGTTAAGAGTCAACCACATTGCTGTGGGTCTGGAGTCACATATAGGCCAGATCGGGTAAGGATGGCAGATTTCCTTTCCTAAAAGGACATTAGTGAACCAGATGGGTTTTTACAACAATCCAGTAGTTTGTTTGTACTAGCTTTATTTAATTAACTGAATTAAATTCCCCATCTGCCTGTGGTGGGATTTGAACTCATGTCTCTGGATCATTAGTCCAGGCCTCTGGATTACTGATCTAGTGACATAACCACTATGCTACCGTTCCCGGTGCTAGCTCTTTTACTGCCGATGTCTATCTGAATCTAAATTAGAAGAGAGAACCGTGGCAGAGAAATGTTTGCTTTATATTTGATCAGATTGATCAAAAAATTCCATTTTACGATCTTAGAAACATAGAAAATAGGTGCAGGAGTAGGCCATTCGGCCCTTCTAGCCTGCACCACCATTCAATGAGTTCATGGCTGAACATGCAACTTCAGTACCCCATTCCTGCTTTCTCGCCATACCCCTTGATCCCCCTAGTAGTAAGGACTTCATCTAACTCCTTTTTGAATATATTTAGTGAATTGGCCTCAACAACTTTCTGTGGTAGAGAATTCCACAGGTTCACCACTCTCTGGGTGAAGAAGTTTCTCCTCATCTCGGTCCTAAATGCCTTACCCCTTATCCTTAGACTGTGACCCCTGGTTCTGGACTTCCCCAACATTGGGAAAATTCTTCCTGCATCTAACCTGTCTGAACCCATCAGAATTTTAAATGTTTCTATGAGGTCCCCTCTCATTCTTCTGAACTCCAGTGAATACAAGCCCAGTTGATCCAGTCTTTCTTGATAGGTCAGTCCCGCCATCCCGGGAATCAGTCTGGTGAACCTTCGCTGCACTCCCTCAATAGCAAGAATGTCCTTCCTCAGGTTAGGAGACCAAAACTGTACACAATACTCCAGGTGTGGCCTCACCAAAGCCCTGTACAACTGTAGCAACACCTCCCTGTCCCTGTACTCAAATCCCCTCGCTATAAAGGCCAACATGCCATTTGCTTTCTTAACCGCCTGCTGTACCTGCATGCCAACCTTCAATGACTGATGTACCATGACACCCAGGTCTCGTTGCACCTCCCCTTTTCCTAATCTGTCACCATTCAGATAATAGTCTGTCTCTCTGTTTTTACCACCAAAGTGGATAACCTCACATTTATCCACATTATATTTCATCTGCCATGCATTTGCCCACTCACCTAACCTATCCAAGTCACTCTGCAGCCTCATAGCATCTTCCTCGCAGCTCACACTGCCACCCAACTTAGTGTCATCTGCAAATTTGGAGATACTACATTTAATCCCCTCGTCTAAATCATTAATGTACAGTGTAAACAGCTGGGGCCCAGCACAGAACCTTGCGGTACCCCACTAGTCACTGCCTGCCATTCTGAAAAGTACCCATTTACTCCTACTCTTTGTTTCCTGTCTGACAACCAGTTCTCAATCCACGTCAGCACACTACCCCAATCCCATGTGCTTTAACTTTGCACACTAATCTCTTGTGTGGGACCTTGTCGAAAGCCTTCTGGAAGTCCAAATACACCACATCAACCGGTTCTCCCTTGTCCACTCTAGTGGAAACATCCTCAAAAAATTCCAGAAGATTTGTCAAGCATGATTTCCCTTTCACAAATCCATGCTGACTTGGACCTATCATGTCACCTCTTCCCAAATGCGCTGCTATGACATCCTTAATAATTGATTCCATCATTTTACCCACTACTGAGGTCAGGCTGACCGGTCTATAATTCCCTGTTTTCTCTCTCCCTCCTTTTTTAAAAAGTGGGGTTACGTTGGCTACCCTCCACTCGATAGGAACTGATCCAGAGTCAATGGAATGTTGGAAAATGACTGTCAATGCATCCGCTATTTCTAAGGCCACCTCCTTAAGTACTCTGGGATGCAGTCCATCAGGCCCTGGGGATTTATCGGCCTTCAATCCCATCAATTTCCCCAACACAATTTCCCGACTAATAAGGATTTCCCTCAGTTCCTCCTCCTTACTAGACCCTCTGACCCCTTTTATATCCGGAAGGTTGTTTGTGTCCTCCTTAGTGAATACCAAACCAAAGTACTTGTTCAATTGGTCTGCCATTTCTTTGTTCCCTGTTATGACTTCCCCTGATTCTGACTGCAGGGGACCTACGTTTGTCTTTACTAACCTTTTTCTCTTTACATATCTATAGAAACTTTTGCAATCCGTCTTAATGTTCCCTGCAAGCTTCTTCTCGTACTCCATTTTTCCTGTCCTAATCAAACCCTTTGTCCTCCTCTGCTGAGTTCTAAATTTCTCCCAGTCCCCGGGTTCGCTGCTATTTCTGGCCAATTTGTATGCCACTTCCTTGGCTTTAATACTATCCCTGATTTCCCTTGATAGCCACGGTTGAGCCACCTTCCCTTTTTTATTTTTACGCCAGACAGGAATGTACAATTGTTGTAGTTCATCCATGCGGTCTCTAAATGTCTGCCATTGCCCATCCACAGTCAACCCCTTAAGTATCATTCGCCAATTTATCCTAGCCAATTCATGCCTCATACCTTTAAAGTTAGCCTTCTTTAAGTTCTGGACCATGGTCTCTGAATTAACTGTTTCATTCTCCATCCTAATGCAGAATTCCACCATATTATGGTCACTCTTCCCCAAAGGGCCTCACACGAGATTGCTAATTAATCCTCTCATTACACAACACCCAGTCTAAGATGGCCTCCCCCCTAGTTGGTTCCTCAACATATTGGTCTAGAAAACCATCCCTTATGCACTCCAGGAAATCCTCCTCCACCGTATTGCTTCCAGTTTGGTTAGCCCAATCTATGTGCATATTAAAGTCACCCATTATAACTGCTGCACCTTTATTGCATGCACCCCTAATTTCCTGTTTGATGCCCTCCCCAACATCACTACTACTGTTTGGAGGTCTGTACACAACTCCCACAAACCTTTTTTGCCCTTTGGTGTTCTGCAGCTCTACCCATATAGATTCCACATCATCCAAGCTAATGTCCTTCCTAACTATTGCATTAATCTCCTCTTTAACCAGCAATGCTACCCCACCTCCTTTTCCTTTTATTCTATCCTTCCTGAATGTTGAATGCCCCTGGATGTTGAGTTCCCAGCCCTGATCATCCTGGAGTCACGTCTCTGTAATCCCAATCACATCATATTTGTTAACATCTATTTGCAGAGTTAATTCATCCACCTTATTACGGATACTCCTTGCATTAAGACACAAAGCCTTCAGGCTTGTTTTTTTAACACCCTTTGTCCTTTTAGAATTTTGCTGTACAGTGGCTCTTTTTGTTCTTTGCTTTGGGTTTCTCTGCCCTCCACTTTTCCTCATCTTCTTTCTGTCTTTTGCTTTTGTCTCCTTTTTGTTTCCCTCTGTCTCCCTGCATTGGTTCCCATCCCCCTGCCATATTAGTTTAACTCCTCCCCAACAGCACTAGCAAACACTATCCCTAGGACATTGGTTCCGGTCCTGCCCAGGTGCAGACCGTCCGGTTTGATCTTAAAAAAAGTAATTGAGAATTTGGGAACAAGTGCAAGGGAACTCAGGATGCCCATGTGCATCCGGAAATAGCCCACACGGCGATTGTTCCAACCTAAGTCATGTGGAGGCCCCATCGAGATAGAGGGAGTGCTTTCCTGGGCCCACCTCCCAATGGGTGGTTATACAGCAGTAAATATCGCAGCACGATTTGCTGCTTTCAAGGCAGGAGAATTAAGGGAGAAAAAAAAAAACAAGAGGAAAAAATAAATGAAATTCTGAGGTACCGATTAATAAAGAACTCTATCCGTCAGAGAGGAGAACATGGAGGGGAACTCTGAGTATGGATTCTGGTGTACTTGTTTGATAGATTAGCAAGCTAGAACGGAACTTAATAACTTCTGAAACAGTTTTGCATTGTCGTCTTTAAGCACGTTTAAGTTGAATTTTTCACTTGCTCAGTTTAGAGTACAACTGTGCTCCAGTGCAGAAGTGTTGGGTAGCAGCGATGTGCGGGGAACTGAAAGCGGAAGATTGTCACTGTAGATGTGTCTCGGGGTTAATGAAAGAGTTGCATTGATGTAGCGCCTTGTCATATCTCAAAAGTGCTTCACATTACTCGGAAGGCCATTTTGTACACAGCAAGACCCCACAAATAGCAATGAGATCAGTGATCAGCTAATTTGGCTCAGGTTGGAAGATTAATCAGGTCACTGCCAGAACTCATTGTTGTTCTTTACATCTCATCCAAAGGATGGCACTCAGACAATTTAGCACTCCCTCAGTATGGCACTTGGGAGTGTCAGACTAGGCTATGTTCTCAAACCCTGGAGTAGGAAATGGCCTCACAACCTTTTGACCTACAGCATTCCCTGTGGAGATAAGCTGACATTTAACACAACATGGCTAGACAGTGGACAGTGCACTAGTGCAAATCTGTCCCACCCTCTCTTTCCCTCAACGACTATCTGTCCCACCTGCGAGGGACTGTGACTCTCGTATTGGACTGTTCAGCCACCTAAGGACTCATTTTAAGAGTGGAAGCAAGTCTTCCTCGATTCTGAGGGACTGCCTATGATGATGACTCCCGAATCATAGCTCTGATACTTTACCATTTCGACCCAGGTGCCTCCCACTGTGACAAACTGCCCCTTCTGAGCATACTCCTGGATTTGTGTGTACAAGCCTGGATACCAGCTCTTTACCCACTCCAGCTGCTGTGCCTGTTAGAAAGTAAAAGGAAATGTTAATGGTTCTTGCTAATTCAGTACTAGTTATCTCTTTAAGCACTTAAATTCAAAAAGCAATTGGACAAAGAAATTGCATTAATATAACATCTTTCACATTCTCAGAAGTCGCAGAGTGCTTCACAACAACAACAACTTGCATTTATATAGCACCTTTAATGTAGTAAAACATCCCAAGGCGCTTCACAGGAGTGTAAACACAACAAAAATTGACACCGAGCCAAAGGAGGAGATATCAGGAGGGGTGACTGAAAACGTGGTCAAAGAGGTAGGTTTTAAGGAGTGTCATAAAGGAGGAGAGGGGGAGAGGTTTAGGGAGGGAATTCCAGACCTTATGGCCTAGGCGGCTGAAGGCATGACCGCCAATGGTGGTGCGGAGGGTGCAGGGGGAATGCACAAGAGGCCAGAGCTGGAGGATTGGAGAGCTGGAAGAGGTTACAGAGATGGGTAGGGGCGAGGCCATGGAGGGATTTGAACGCGAGGTTGCAAATTTTAAAAAATCGAGGCATTGCTAGACCGGGAGCCAATGTGGGTCAGCGAGTACGGAGGTGATGGGTGAGCAGGACTCGGTGCGGGTTAGGATACAGCATAAGTGCCCTCTGCCAGGACCAGGAGCTGATCCGACGCTCCTCTCAGGATTAATGGCACATTGTTGGCCACAGCTATGAAGACAGAGAAAGTCTGGAAGCTTCTTGAGCCTTAAAGGTGCCAACACCATTAAAGAGGCAGGCAAAGTTAAAATTCCATTAAAGACTCAGAAGGATTGATTATGATTTTTTTTTTGCTGATAATGAGGAAGGATTTTCTGGAAAACTCGTGATGAAGATTGGTAAATTTTAAAAATGAGAGTGTGTCAGAAGCTGTGAACTGCATGTCAGTGGTCTTTAGGCTTAGTTAAAGGTTCCATTCTGTGAGTGAATGCATGTTGCTGTACCACGTCTGGGATGGCAGTCGCAACCCCTCTGAGCAGCAGTTGTACCTACTGTCTACATGGCAGGAGGCTGGCACCATGGTGCCAAATAGTAGGTGGAGGTACAGGGATATCAAGTGTGGGTATGACGAATAATGCTACGGGAATAGAGGCGGGTACTGCAATGTCGGAGAGGCTCCCCTTTTTATTCTGGGTAGATGGAGCAGCCGTATAGTCAGTGGCGGAGGTGCAACGAGTGTTTTGTGATGGAGGAGCGCTGAGAGATCGTGGTGGAGGTACGGCAGATGACTGTACGGGGCCCAGAAGAGCCGGGGACCCAGGGGCAGCACGGACCAGCCCACACTGCGATATATGTACACACTAGGTCCGTGCAGCAGAGCAGGTCCCCAGTCGTCCTGGTTCAACCCTTGCCACTGGATAAAGATCTAGCTCTGTCAAGCCCGTGTGGTGGCTGTTGTGCAACAGTCACCACACGTTAAAAAAATCCACGCACAGGCATCTTCCACCCCCTCAACTGGAGTTCAAGACTTGAACATCAGGTCCTTCATTGAAACATCTGTGAACTCATGTGAAGCAAGTCATCCTCGTTCGAGGGACCAACTATGATGATGATAGTCGGGGAGAGGGGAGCTTCCTACTGTGTGGTAGGGAAATAGGCATTTGTGGCTCAGGAGATGCCTGGCTGAATGACTTCAGCAGCTGCCAATGTGGCTGTGGCTGTTTCTCCTCAATGACCTCCAAACAAGCCAAGCCCCCAAAGGGCAGATACTGACATGACCTCCATCACCAAGTGCGAAAGGATCAACAACATTCTGCAACAAGTACAGCAGCAGCAGCAAAACCATTTCTTGTTCAAAAAAAGGCAAAATTAAATACCAGCCTATCTGCCCAGACCAACAGAACCAATCAGCAGCTCTGGAATCAGTTGCTCCAGGTTTTTCTGGGAGCTACTGGACAAAATCTGTGCACAAAGACCTGTAACATTCCTTTACACTGCTGCACCTTCTCCAGGCACGGTCAGGTGGGCCATAAAGGAAGTTTATGCGCAGTGTTATTCAAGACCAAATTGGAGCAAAGGAATAGTACACATTGTTTCTCTGCATTGCACCTATTTTGTTGGATATTTTTGGGGCCAGGTGAAGCAAAATTGACTCTATTGTGTCCAGTTTTGATCCCACAAATGGTGATATCAAGGTTCTGGGGAAGGTAGAGAGAAATTTGGAGGGCTATTGTAATGTATGCATGCTCACAAGTTTGTCGAGCTGTTGCATCTTGCCATCTGGAGGAGGCAGGGGCCCCCAATGAAGTGCACTCTACACGGGAGTCCTCCCTCTATTTATCGGGGACTTGGCCTGGAGGATGGTGCACGGGCTCCCAGGCCGCCTGCAATTTCTGCGGTCTGGGGGAGTCCGCGTTCCATGTTTTTATGGAATGTGCGAGGTTGCAGCCCCTGTTCCACTACTTAAAGGGGCGGCTCCTCAAATTCTGGTTGCACTTCAGTCTCACACACCTGATCTTTGGGCACCCTGTGCGGAGGGGAGCAGGTAGGTCCGAAGGCCTCCTTGTAGGACTGCTCCTGGGCACGGCCAAGGGTGCCAGGCAGCGGGCGATCAAGGGGGTTGTTCAGCCCGACTGCCTGCTTCTCTTCCGTGCTTACATCCGAGCCAGGGTGTCCCTGGAGATGGAGCACGCGGTGTCCACCAGTACGCTCGCGGCCTTCTGCGAGAGGTGGGCACCGGAGGGACTGGAGTGTATCATCACCCCCGGCAACCAAATTTGAATTTGAATTAAATTTACTGGTAAAATTGTCAACCCTCTAGTGCTCATAGCAACATATTGCTATTCAGAACTAGTTGGTTTAATTGTCGGTTTTCGTGGCCCCCTTTAATCAGGAGTCACTTGATTTATGGTCTCAACTTAAAATAGTTGTAGAGCTGTTGCATTGTGAGTGGCGTGGGTCACATGATGTTCACAAAACTCAATAAAACCCCAGTCAGTTGGGTCTAGGTCATCCTCGATGAGGCATGCAGTTGTGAGCCTAGTGGATGTACTGGTAATGTGCAGTGTGATTGTTAAACCTTTGTTAATAAACCAACTAGTTCCGAATAGCAATGTGTTGCTATGAATTCTTAAGCAAAGAACCCTTGAAGCAAATACATTACAGCTATGAGGAATGAGCAGTGGAGTGGGACTAATTGGATAAGTTCTTCCAGAGCCTGCACAGACATGGTGGGCTGAATGGCCTCCTTCAGTGTCGTATGATTCTTTAATTCTAGAAGGGTAAGCAGAATGATACCTAGCATCAGGGGTCTTTATGAGGATGGCTTCAAGAGTTGGGGCTATTTATTTTACAGAAATGCAAGCTTAAAGGTTTTCAAAATGATGAAAGGATTGGACAGTCAGGTTGAGAGCACTAGAGGGTCGGCATTAGGTTAGATGCTAGGTTAAGTATTTCTTTTTTCAGAGTCATCAGCCTCTAGACAGGCTGACCTTATGATGGATATGGAGTTGCTGCAGTCCAGAGGGAAGAGAACTACTGCAGTTAGAGAGAATCAATTACTATATATGAGCTCATGGCTGATCTGTGACCTGACTCCATATACCCTCCTTTGCCCCATATCCCTTAATACCTTTGGTTAGCAAAAATCTATCAATGTCCGATTTAAAATTAACAACTGATCTAGCATCAATTGCCGTTTGCGGAAGAGAATTCCAAACTTCTACACACAGAAGAATTTCTTCATTTCACTCCTCATATACAGCTGTAGAAAGCCCTGGTTAGACCACACCTGGAGCACTGAGAGCAGTTCTGGGCACCACACCTTACGGAGGGTATATTGGCCTTGGGGGGAGCTTTACGGAATGATACCCGGACTTCAGGGGTTAAGTTTTGAGGAGAGATTACACAAATTAGGGTTGTATTCCCTAGAATTTAGAAGTTTATGGGGTGATCTGATCAAAGTTTTCAAGATATTAAGGGGAACAGATGAGGTAGATAGAGAGAAACCATTTCCGCTGGTTGGGGATTCTCGGACTAGGGGGCATAGTCTAAACATTAGAACCAGACCTTTCAGGAGTGAAATGAGGGAATGTTTCTACACACAAAGGTTGGTAGAAGTTTGGAACTCTCTTCCGCAAACGGCAATTGATCAATAGTTAATTTTAAATCGTATGTTGAGAGATTTTTTTAATAACCAAAGATATTAAGGGATACGAGGCAAAGGCGGGTTTCGGGAGTCAGGTCACAGATCAGCCATGATCTCATTGAATGGGGCTGAATGGCCTATTCCTGTTCATATACGACGACAAGGAGTTATGGGCAACTGCAGTCCCTTAGGGCATCAGAGTTTCCCTTGAATTGGCAGCAGTTTATTTTTCTTTCTTCCCCAGATTTATCATGGTTATGGATCGGTCGATGGTGAGCATGCATGGGCATGCTGGTCTTTCCTCACCATGCTTTGTATATGTTTATAATGGAAGCAAGAGCCCCAATACAACTCACAATCCATCTCTTGCAGATGCTACAAGGATGGCTGCTGTGGGAACTGGAAATATTACTACCGTACAATTGGGATCTGAAGCGGAGCTTGAAACACGCTGCTGGAGCAGAGTACAGCAGAGCTCACCACCCCCTTCTCAAGGGCAATTAGGGACAGGCAATAAATGCTGCCCTTGCCAGTGACGCCCACATGCCATGAATGAATAATAAAAAAAGGCACCGTCTGGTTACATACGGCATGGGTGTGATGAAGGGCTAAGTTCTCTGTACTCTGCACAGAGCTCCTTCTGCACAGAGCTCCTTCAACTCTTGCTTAACCTCCCAAACCCATGACCCCTACCACTTAGAAGGACAAGGACTGCATGGGAACACCACCACCAAGTTCCCCTGCAGTCTGGGTGGTGAAGGTATTCCCAACAGTGCTGTTACGGAGGGAGTTCCAGGATTTTGACCCAGCGACAATGAAGGTACAATGATATATTTCCAAGTCAGGATGGTGTGTGACTTGGAGGGGAACTTGGTGGTGGTGTTCCCATGCAGTCCTTGTCCTTCTAAGTGGTAGGGGTCATGGGTTCGGGAGGTTAAGCAAGAGTTGAAGGAGCTCTGTGCAGAACTGTGGTAAGCCCAGCGGCAGAAACCAGGCTGATTGATGCCTGGATATTTTGTAGTGAAAACTAAAATTAAAAGCTCGACCACTAGAGGGAATGAAGAAAGCATACAACCTTCTGACTTACAAGTTATAATATAATTGCGTCATGGGTTCTTTACTAAGAACTAGTTGGGTTTATTAGCAAAGGTTTAACAAACACACTACATATTACCAGTTCATCCACCAGGCTCACAACCACCTGCCTCATCATGGAGGCCCCGAAACCAACTGGCTGGGGTTTTATTGAGTGTTGTGAATATCACGTGACTGGCTAAGCCACTCCCAACTCAACAGCTCTACAAACCTGTAAGCATACTCACAGGGGCATACATTACACAAGTATTTGATGCTGACTTTGAATGTAAAAATGGAAGAAGTTTCCATTCCCAGCTCCGACATCCTTTGGAGATGAGCCAAAAAGAAAAGAAAAACACAAAGTAATCAAGGGTCAAATTTATTTTTGAAGTTGTACAAGGCGTTAATGTTCGTGAATACCTAGTGATCCAGAATGTCACAATAATGCTCGCTTTGCAAACTGCTTTCTTCATTCCCTCTAGCTTTTAATTTTCACTACAAAATATCCAGCCATCAATCAGCCTGGTTTCTGCCGCTAGGCTTACCGCAGTTCTGCACAGAGCTGCTCAGTGGCTGAAAGTGCAGGCTACAATAATATATGGCAAACGAGGAAGCTGGTGAACAGTGCACCTCAGTGGCAAGCACCAGAAACTACGTACCAGAGCACCAACGTACATTAATGGTGCTTTACAAATGCAATAGTAAGGCAGTTCACAGAGGAGAAAACAGTAGAAGAATTGAGAGAGACTTTCAAAAGGCAGAGAGGGAGGTTGCAAGGAGAAACGATTAAAGGAGTAAGAAGCAGAGCGTAGGACCTGGATAGCTGAAAGCATTGCACCACCAAGTGAGAAACATTGGAGGTGATGGGAGTTGAAGCGACGGCGTTGCATATTGGACAAAGGCAAGAGTTGGGTTGTTGGGAGGCCACAGAGGGATTCTTAAATAAGGGCGAGGATATTTGATTCAGTGCATTGGAAGTCAGGAGATGCAGAGGTGATTTCCCAGTGGGACCAGATACAAGCGGTGGAGTTTGGTACAACATGAAGTTTGAGCAGGGTTGAGATTAGAAGGCTGACGAGAAGAGCGTTTGAGAAGTTAAAGATTCAGGTAATGAAGGCATGGATCGCGATTTTGGCAATGGGTGCAGATGAGATAGGGGGCAATGGGAGGCAATGATGCAGAAATGGAAGTGTGTGGTCTTGGTGATCGACTGGATGTGTGGTTTCAATTTCAAGTCAAACCGAACACTAAAGTTAAAGAGTCACGGAATCTAGGGTGGGAGCTGGCGAGGTGGAGCCAATAGGCATCATCAAAAGTGATCCTACGTCAGCGGATAATGTCTACAACAAAACAGCATGTAAATGAGGCCATTGAAGTCAATGAGGAAGGAAAATCATCAGTGGGTGTAAAACGGGCTGCCGACTTGCTATCCCCGTTCTGAGCTATTGCTGAAGACCAATTTCACCCCCAACATCTCCAATTCAAGAGCTAGTATGAGCAAAGCCATGATGGGCCAAAGGGCCTCCTTTTGTGCAGTAAGTTCTATGAGCTGCCCTCATCCTAACTGTCCACCAATATTCACTGCCCAGGCTCAAACATGAAGAATGTGCACCGGGGAGAGGTAAGTGTACATCAGCACAAGTTAAAGCTTTCACGAGAGATGGAGAAAGAGAGAGGGACAAAGGGAACAATGTGGGTGGGGTAGAGTGTTGGTGCACCAGTGCAACTTCCTAATCTCAGTGAGGCCTTTAGAAGGACACATTGAAGAAATGCAAGGCAGCTTCCAAGGGAGAGGAATGAAATCTGAGAGGACAAGCCAACTGCAACGTCCGCCATAAGCTGCAGTGCAGCCTGTGCGACCCATTCAAATCTTTGTGCATGAGCAGTAGCTACAATTGTAAAAGCCGGAGAGCAGCCTGCATGGGAACATCACTCAACTGAAGTCATTCCTGCGATACAAGGGGCTAATTACATCAGGAATGGCCAGGGGAGGAGTCACCAGCCCACTCTCTTAAACAGCAGTGGTAGAGGTCTAAATTTGGGGAAAAATCATAATGTCTGGATGAAAATGATAATTAAAAAGATATATATTTCCAAGGTTAGATACAATGCCTATTTTAAATAAGCCTTTATGAATTTGAATTATTACATTCAACTTTGAATCGATGCATTAAACCCAATTTACTATTCTCGTGGAGCTGCCGGATTGGCGGATTCCGCAAAAGTAACAAAATCTGAAAATTCTGCGGTGTTCACATTCACATCGGTTCTGTTCTATTGACTGAGCAGGACGATCGTAGCTGTCCACCACCTCACATGTCTATAATTCAGGCTGTAAGGGCTAAGCCATAATGCCCCACATTAGGAGACAGATTACAACAAATGTTCGGGCTGACCAGTCGCTCCCGGAGATTTTTTATTGAAGATGTTATTTCTCCCTATTTCTTTTAACATACCTGGCCATGAAGGTGCAGTTGAACTTGTCTCTGCCCTGAACGACCTTGCTATAAACTCAGCTCTTCAGGAGGTATACCAGAGGGGCCTAGAGTAACATCCCCTACCATGCTGCTGGGAAGCACCTTACTTGTGCCTCCCCATCAGCGTGGCCAGGACTGGTAGCTCCCACCAGAGGAAATAGTTTGTCTATCTCCCCTATCAAATCCTTTAATCATCTTAAACACCTCTACGATCCTATGCAACACCCCGCCATCACATCAATAGATGCAAAAAAGAGTCACACAGGTTCAGACACTAGCCTGGGGCCACGGTGGAATTCGACTGGGGTTTCTGCTTTGTTCTGAAGGCAACGTTGGATAATTATCCACTTATATCACCCACTTAAACTTGCTGATTACAGAGTGGCCGTGAGGGGGTGGGGCCACCGACACCCATCTTACCTGCGAGCAAGTAAAGATGAATTTTGGGTTTTTCTCCATCAGGCGCACTGCAGATACCCAGCTTCGAGCACACTTTCGAATAGTCTCTTCATATGGCCACAGCCAGGCTGTTTAACAAAAAAGCTTTTAAAATACTAAATGCAATCATACCGAGTTCATAGGAATAGGAGGAGGCCATGCAGCCCCTCAAGCCTTCTTCTCCATTCAATTCAATATGGCTAATCAGTATCACAACTCCATTTACCCGCCCTTGGTTCCATAACCCTTAGTACCCTTCTCCAACAAAAATCGATTGACATTTTCAATTGACCCCAGCCTCGTCAGCTTTTTGGGGTCGAGTTCCAGATTTCTACTATCCTGTGTGTGAATGTATGCATCCTGACATCATCTTGACAGCCTAGCTGTAATTTTAAGGTTACGTCTCCTTGTTCTAGACTCCACCACCAGAGGAGATAGTTTCTCTCTCTCTACCAATTAGATCACCCCTTAAACTTCCATATTCAAGGGAGTAAAAGCAACATGTGCAGTCTAGCAGGACAAGGAACAAAGGATACAGAGCTGCTGTCCATTCATTTATTTAATGGCCTAAAGAGGCCCCACTGGCACAGGCACGATGGGTCGAAAGGCCTCCTTCTGTACTGTAACATGCTATGAGTTAGATTTTGACATTGTGCGATACTGTTAAATGGATGGTAACAAATCGTCCGTTTCACATTTCCCTATTTATATTTCCATTTACTTCAATGGAAATAAATCTCAACAACAACTTGTATTTATATAGCGCCTTTAACATAGTTCAACGTCCCAAGGCACTTCACAGGAGTATTAGGAGATAAAACAATTTGACACCGAGCCGCATAAGTAGAAATTAGTGCAGGTGACCGCTTGGTCAAAGAGGTAGGTTTTAAGGAGCTTCTTGAAGGAGGAAAGAGAGGTAGAGAGGCGGAGAGGTTGAGGCAGGGAGTTCCAGAGCTTGGTGCCCAGGCAACAGAAGGCACGGCCACCAATGGTGGAGTGATTATAATCAGGGATGCTCAAAAGGGCAGAATTAGAGGAGCGCAGACATCTCGGGGGGGGGGGGGGGGGGGGCGGAATGTGGCTCTGGAGGAGATTACAGAGAGGCAAGGCCATGGAGGGATTTGAAAATAAGGAGGAGAATTTTGAAATCAAGGCATTGCTGAAGCAGGAGCCAATATAGGTCAGCGAGTATGGGGGTGATGGGTGAGCAGGACTTGGTGCGAGTTAGGAGACAGGCAGCCGAGTTTTGGATCACCTCTAGCTTACGTAGGGTAGAATGTGGGAGGCGAGCCAGGAGTCCGTTGGAGTAGTCAAGAGGTAACAAAGGCATGGATGAGGAGCAGATGAGCTGAGGCGGGGGAGGAATCGGGCGATGTTACTGAGGTGGAAATAAACGGTCTTAGTTATGCTACGGATATGTGGTCGGAAGCTCATTTCAGGGTCAAATGTGACACCAAGGTTGCGAACAGCCTGGTTCAGCCTCAGACAGAAGTTGGGAAGAGGGATGGAGTCAGTAGCTAGGGAACGGAGTTTGTGGCGGGGACAAAAGACAATGGCTTCGGTCTTCCCAATATTCAATTGGAGAAAATTTCTCATCCAGAACTGGATGTCGGACAAACAGTCTGACAATTTTAGAGACCGTGGAGGGGTCAAGAGCAGTGGTATTGAGGTAGAGCTGTCATGTGGAAACTGAGGCTGTGTTTTCAGATGATGTCGCCAAGGGGCAACATGTAAATGAGAAATTGGAGGGGACCAAAGATAGATCCTTGGGGGACACCAGAGGTAACGATGCGGGGGCAGAAAGAGAAGCCATGGCAGGTGATCGGGAGAGATGCAAGACGAACTGCCTACTTCTATTGCTATACTGCCTTTTGCAATACAAGGGCTGACCCAAAATGCTTCATAGCCAATGAAGTACTCTTTGAAGTGTAATCACTGTTGCAATGTTGGAAATGTGGCAGCAAATTGTGCACAGCAAGGTCCCAAAATCAGCAATGAGATAATAACCAGATAATCTGTCTTTAGGTGCTGGTTGAGTGTTAAATATTGGCAGGAGACCGGAAGAACTCCCCTGCTCTTCTTCGTAATAGTGACACAAGATCTTTTACGTCCATTTGAGAGGGCAGACAGGGCCTCTGTTTAACGTCTCATTCGAAAGATGGCACCTGCGACAGTGCACTGAAGTGCCAGCCAAAATTACGGGCTCAAGACTCTGGAGTGGGACTTCAACTCACAACCTTACGGGCTCAAGACTCTGGAGTGGGACTTCAACGCACAACCTTCTGCCTCAGGTGAGCATGCTACTACTGAGCCACGGCTGGCATCAGTCTTAGAGCCTCACTCGCTACAAGCATGGGTTGGAGAAAGGGCTATAACACTGCAGGCCCGATTCTGTGCCTCACGCTGGTGTTGAACAATTCTCCGCACCAGCAGTGATTTCTACCCTTCTACATTACCAGTCATATAATCCTCTCAATTAAATATCCTGTAACTTACCCCAGGTATTCATTATTCCTATATAGATCATCCAAACTGCTAGATTGGATTTTTAATTAGTCAGATTGCATGACAGCAGTGGAGTGACACAATCTTTACCTGCAGAATATACATTGTGCATCAGAGATTAAGTTACAGGTTGTAAACTAATTGAAGTATTCTGATAGCTTACATACAGAACACTAAATACTTGGGATGTGTTGCAGGCTGTAGACCAGTCAAGGGTTTAGATAAAGAAAAGACTTGCATTTATATAGCGCCTTTCACAAACACGATGTCCCAAAGCGCTTTACAGCCAATTAAGTACTCTTTGAAGTGTAGCACTGTTGTAACGTGGGAAATATGGCAGCCAGTTTGCGCACAACAAGCTTCCACAAACAGCAATGTGATAATGACCAGATAATCTGTTTTAGTGATGTTAATTGAGGGATAAATATTGACCAGGATACTGGGGATAACTCCCCTGCTCTTTTTCGATATTTTATGTCCACCTGAGGGAGAAGACGGGGCCTCGGTTTCACGTCTCATCCGAAAGACGGCACCTCCAACAGTGCAGCACTCCAATGGAGTGTCAGCCGAGATTTTTTTTTGTGCTCAAGTCTCTGGAGTGGGGCTTGAACTATAGAATAATGAATACCCAGGAGTGAGTATAAGGCTATAATATCAGAGGGATAAAAATTATATAAAATTGTGAACGCAAAGGGGCACATTTTATAAGCATTATTTACATTTAATTGTAAGCTCTGTTACTCTCAGTGACATCATGCAAAATCTGCTCTGACCTGTATCAATGTGGCAGTGCCCCATTGCATGCACTGTGTGCTGACTCTCGCCATTCTGCTGCTGAAGAAAGGCGCTGGCCAATTGGCGAACTTCTGAGAAGGTGCTCGGGTCTGCAACGTCACAGGCATTCACCATCTTATTGGCAGTGTACAATGCTTGATAGCTACGCTGATTGTCGTTGCCAAGGAGCTGGGGGAAGGGAAGGAAAAGAGGGAACAAATAGATATTAATAGAGAAAGCTGTATGACTCTAACATGTTACTGTTGAAATCAATGGTATGTCCACAGAACGTGTTCAGGTAGAAGCTGTGTGTGCAGACTTATCGAAAGTGACACTCCCTCTTTCAAGGTATTTAATTCCCTTTCACAGGTCTCCCTACACCTGACACCACCCTTGATGGATTGCAACAGGTTGTCATTTGTCCTTGATAATGTTCTGAAACCAGCTGGTGAGAGACATGATAAGCAAAATGCTACCTCAGACAAAACTGACGCACATTTCAAAATAAAACTCGACAGTCACAAATAGTCTGCAAAATGAGCCAGTGACGTGTGTAAAAGCAAGGAGTTGCACTGAAAGTGCAGTGGGACATGTATGTATAGCTAAGTCTGCAGCGATACTGGCATTCCTCCAGTCCTATTCAAGGAAGAAAATAAGCATACGTGTATTAAATGGGAGCAGAAGGGCGGAAACACACAGCAGGTTAGATGGAATTTGTAAAGAGAAAATGCCGTTGGATTTCTGGGTTAAAGTTCTGGGTTTTTTTTATTCAAATTTCCAATATTTCCAGTTTGTTTTCTTATTATAACTGTACAAAAGCCTGAAGGCAAATAAATACAAGTATTAAAAGCACAAGATTTATTTTCATGAGAACTGTAGTTTGTACCCCGGAAGAAGTTGATTTTTATAGTATTTTTGAGTGCATTCTCCAGTATTTTGAAACCACAATAAACATAGGCATTGCATTTTTTTCATCTAAAAAAATAACATTTGCTCAATCTTATTGAACATTACTCTCTGATTGCCATTTTTGCAAAATAATCATTTTTCCTTTCCGTTTTGAAACTTTTCTCCCAGAAACAACAACTTGTATTTATATAGCACCTTTAACGTAGTAAAACGTCCCAAGGCGGTTCACAGGACCTATTTAAGAAAGGAGGGAGACAGAAAGCAGGAAACTATCGACCAGTTCGCCTAACATCGGTCATTGGGAAAATGCTGGAGTCCATCATTAAGGAAGTAGTAGCAGGACATTTAGAAAAGCATAATGCAGTCAAGCAGAGTCAGCATGGTTTTATGAAAGGGAAATCATGTTTGACAAATTTGCTGGAGCTCTTTGAGGATGCAATGAGCAGGGTGGATAAGGGGGAACCAGTGGATGTGGTGTATTTGGATATCCAGAAAGCATTTGGTGAGGTGCCACATAAAAGGTTACTGCACAAGATAAAAGTTCACGGGGTTGGGGGTAATATATTAACATGGATAGAGGATTGGCTAACGAACAGAAAACAGAGTCGGGATCAATGGGTCATTTTCAGGTTGGCAAACTGTAACTAGTGGGGTGCCACAGGCCTCAACTATTTACAATTTATATTAATGACTTGGATGAAGGGTCCGCATGTAACGTAGTCAAATTTTCTGATGATACAAAGATAGGTGGGAAAGCAAGTTGTGAGGAGGACACAAAGAATCCGCAAAGGGATACAGATAGGCTCTGATGGGAAAAAGTTTGGCAGATGGAGTATAATGTGGGAAAATGTGAGGTTATCCATTTTGGTAGGAAAAATAAAAAAGCAAATTATTATTTAAATGGAGAGATTACAAAATGCTGCGGTACAGAGTTATCTGGCGGTTCTTGTACATGAAACACAAAAAGTTATCATGCAGGTACAGCAAGTAATCAGGAAGGCAAATGGAATGTGGCCTTTATTGCAAGGGGGATGGAGTATAAAAGTAGGAAAGTCCTGCTCCAACTGTACAGGGCGTTGGTGAGACCACAACTGGAGTACTGCGTACAGTTTTGGTCTCCTTAATTGAGGAAGGATATACTTGCATTGGAGGCAGTTCAGAGGTTGATTCCGGAGATGAAGCGGTTGTCAGATGAAAGGTTGCGCTTATACTCATTGGAGTTTAGAAGAATGAGAGGTAATCTTATTGAAACATATAAGATTCTGAGGGGGCTTGACAGGGTAGATGCAGAGAGAACGTTTCCCTTCATGAAGGAATCTAGAACTAGGAGGCATAGTTTCAGAATAAGAGGTCGTCCATTTAAAACTGAAATGAGGAAGAATTTCTTCTGAGGGTCGTGAATCTTTGGCATTCTTTACCCCAGGGAACTGTGGAGGCTGGGTCATTGAATATATTTAAGGTGGAGATAGACAGATTTTTGAATGATAAGCAAGTCAAGGGTTATGGGGAGCGGGCGGGGAAGTGGAGTTGAGGCCAAGATCAGATCAGCCATGATCTTATTGAATGGCGGAGCAGGCTCGAGGGGCCACATGGCTGACTCCTGCTCCTATTTCTTATGTCTTATGTTTTTAAAACGAAACAAATAAATTTGACGCCGAGCCACGTAAGAAGAAATTACGGTAGATGAGGGTCAGCCTCTCGGGTCTGCTCTGCCATTCAATCTGAACCACTATTACATCTTTTTGGCCTTTTCTCCATATCCCTCAATACCCTAACAACAACAACTTGTATTTATATAACGCTTTTAACATAGTGAAACGTCCCAAGGCGCTTCACAGGAGTATTCTGCAATAAAAATTTAACACTGAGCCGCATATGTAGAAATTAGCGCAGGTGACCAAAAGCTTGGTCAAAGAGGTAGGTTTTAAGAAGCGTCTTAAAGGAGGAAAGAGAGGTAGAGAGGTTTAGGGAGGGAGTTCCAGAGCTTGGGGGCCAGGCAACAGAAAGCACGGTCACCAATGGTTGAGAAGTTATAATCAGGGTCGCTCAAGACAGCAGAATTAGAGGAGCGCAAACATCTTGGGGGGGGGGGGAGGGGTTTGTCGGGCTGGAGGAGATTACAGAGATAGGGAGAGGCGAAGCCATGGAGGGATTTGTAAACAAGGATGAGAATTTTGAAATTGAGACGTTGCTTAACCGGGTAGGTCAGCGAGCACAGGGGGTGATAGGTGAGCGGGACTTGTTGCGAGTTAGTACGCGGGCTGCCAAGATTTGGATGACCTCAAGCTTACATAAGGTACAATGTGGGAGGCCAGCCAGGAGTGCGTTGGAGCAGTCAAGTCTAGAGGTAACAACGGCATGGATGAGGGTTTCAGCAGCAGATGAGGAGGCAGGGGCGGAGGCAGGGGCAATGTTACGGAGATAATCAACAGATTCTCTGGTTATTTATCTCATTGCTGTTTGCGGAACCCTGCTGTGTGCAAATTGGCTGCCGTGTTTCCCTACATTACAACAGTAAAACACTTGCGAAGTATTTTATTTGGCTGTGAAGCATGTCGAGACACCCCAAGGTTATGAAAGGTGGTATAAAAATAGAAAGAAAAGACTTGCATTTCGATAGTGCCTTTCACGACCTCAGGATGTCCCAAAGTGCTTTACAGCCAGTGAAGTACTTTTTGAAGTGTAGTCACTGTTGTAATGATACACAGCAGTCAATTTACACACAGCACGCTCCCACAACAGCAATGTGATAATGACCAGATAATCTGCTTAAGTGATGTTGGTTAAGGGATAAATAATGGCCATAAACTCCCTTGTTCTTCTTCGAAATGGGATATTTTACATCCACCCAAGAAGGCAGATGGGACCTCAGTTATTGCCGCATCTGAAAGACGGCAACTCCGACAGCACCGAGTTGTCAGCCTAGATTCTGTGCTGAAGATTTTGGAGGGGGACTTGAACCCACAACCTTCTGACTCAGAGCCACAGGTGACACCATGTTTTTTGTTGCTTTTTTTAACTGGGGTAAAAAAAATTCCTTGGATTAAAAAGATGCAAAAAAAGTCAAACCCAGTCTTCCTGACCAAGGGATCATTTCAAAAGCAAAATACACTGCGGATGCTGCAATCTGAATGGGATCATTTCGGTCAGGGCTAAAGGCAACAATTTAGATTGTGCACATTCTTTCCAAACACTGCTCCCAAAGCCTGCACTTATTCGAGGTACATTCCCAGCAGGGACTGAGGGCTTACTATCCTGGAAGGTTTGGAATTTCTACATTAAAAAGTGATTAATTTTACACTTCACAGTTGATAAGATTTTTAACCTTAAAAAGGAAAGCAAAGTGATCATCTAGTTTTTCAACAGAGCAAACAGTTCCAGCATCCCCAAAAATAACCTCAACAGTGGCTCTCTAACCTCCATCTCCAACCTATTGGACCAAGTTCAGAGGCAGCGTGAGCCCATGATCGATCTCAGAGTGCTTCACTTGCCCTTTCCTACCCCGAAAGATCAGATATTCAGACACACGGCCATACCTTCGCCATATCGGAGAGGATCTCAAAGTCAATCAGCAGTTCATGAACGTCCCTGTTGAAGACGACCAGCTCGGCCTTGTGCAGAGTGAACTTGCGGTATGGGTCAGGGGGTGAAATCATGGAGCCCTGGCCTGCTCCAAACAAGCCATTGCACGCCAGCTCCACGTACAGCTCCAAGCTACAGAGAGTAAAAAAAAAACACACGTGCCTGCGATAAGTGTGTTTCCTCCTCCAGCAAAGTTGGCCAACTACAACCATCTCAGATACTACAACAGCAGCAACTTACATTTATATAGCGCCTTTAACTTAATTAAACGTCCCAAGGCGCTTCACAGGAGTATTGAGAGATACTGAGCTGCATAAGTAGAAATTAGCGCTGGTGACCAAAAGCTTGGTCAAAGAGGTAGGTTTTAAGGAGCGTTTTGAAGGAGGATAAGGCTTCAAAAAGCATCAAGGGGTATGGGGGAAAAGCAGAAATATGGTGAGATAGAGGATCAGCCATGATCATATTGAATGGCGGTGCAGGCTCAAAGGGCCGAATGGCCTACTACTGCTCCTATTTTCTATATTTCTATGAAAGAGAGGTAGAGAGGTGGAGGGGTTTAGGGAGGGAGTTCCAGAGCTTTCGGCCCAGGCAACAGAAAGCACGGCCACCAATGGTTGAGTGATTATAATCAGGGATGCTCAAGAGGGCAGAATTAGAGGAGCGCAGACATCTTTGGGGGTGGGGGAGGGGTTGTGGGGCTGGAGGAGATTACAGAAATAGGGAGGGGCGAGGCCATGGAGGGATTAGAAAATAAGGATGAGAATTTGGAAATCGAGGCATTGCTTAACCGGAGCCGATGTAGGTCAGCGAGCACAGGGGTGATGGGTGAGCGGGACTTGGTGCAAGTTAGGACAATGGCAGCCGAGTTTTGGATCACCTCTAGTTTATGTCGGGTAGAATGTGGGAGGCCAGCAGGAGTGTCAAGTCGAGAGGAGAAAGACCAGCATGTAGACATGTCCTTGGATAGCAAGCATACCATTTATTAAATGACATAATTCTAGGATATGAGCATAGCACAAAGATCATCCTCTCACTGCATCTCCCTCCAGCCACTTGCCCTCCTTCACTTAGACAACCTGGTCAAGATGAACAAAATTAGCTTCCCAATTCCCGATTTGAGGGGGAAATAACCATTACCAGCATACCACTCAGACTGCATCTAACTCATGTGCCAATGCTGAAGGGTAGTTTTTATAACAAACATCACCTGAAATAGCTAAACTATACATACTAAAATGGTCCCTAACTTGGGATATCAAGAAGCCAAGATTTTTTCCTACAGAATGCTTCCTAAAGTATTAAGATAATGCCATGGTTGTGCTCAAAAAAACACAAACATAAGCAATTGGCAGCAAAGTGATGTTCATTACATTCTCGTAGCAAGGTCAAAATTAAGCCCGCTACTGAGTAAAAGATGCCAATATTAACACAGCGAGAACAGGAAGACATAGAGAGGCAGAGAGTTTTTTTTTAAATCCATAATTTTGAAAAACAAAATGGAGATAATGAAGGAATTCGGTGGGTAAGAGTCTATTAGTTACCGTACTTACCCAAGAGAATTACCCTTGTGCTCCGAGATGCACTTTATTAGAGGATACATTGAAACCAATCACCAGAGAACCAAGTGAAATAGAGCTCCCCCAGTAGACTACTGATGTAAATACAATAAAAGGGTCATGTGGCAAAGTCACATTACAAATTTCTGTATTCGAGCCATCTTGTAGTGTATGTTTGTTAGTGATGTCGGAAGGATATATATTCATGGAGTATACAATAGCCCGAAGCTGAATGGATAAGAATGCTGACCTGTGAGGTTCTTCATCTGTGAGATTCTCTGTCAGGATATAGTTGATCTTCTCCCCTTCTTTGGTCAGTCCCTGAAGCCATAATTAAGTTTAGAAGATTAAAACAATACGTTTTAAATGAGGCTGATTCGCCTTTACTTATTATTTAGACTTTTGAACAGATCCAATGCCCAGACTTTGCTGTGTAACTCTACAGAGTTCACCATCAGCAGGACAATGGTTAAACAGCTAGTTACAGCATTTGCTCTGTAACTGTATATGATGTTATTCCAGTGTTGATTCTATACTTTATCATATACCATCCATCCCAGATATCCTGTCATATTATAATACACAACAAAGGAAGCTATTTAAAATAAAAACAAAGTGCTGGAAGTACTCAGCAGGTCAGGCAGCATCTGTGAAGAGAGAAACCGAGTTAACATTTCAAGTAGATGACCTTTCATCAGAACTGGAAAAAGTTAGAGATGTAACAGATTTTAAGCAAGTGCAGGGGCTGGGATGGGTGGGAAGGGAGGAAAGGAACAAAAGGGAAGGTCTGTGACAGGGTAGAAAGCAAGAGAGATTAAATGACAAAAGTATAATTGTACAAAGCAAAGGAAGATGGAAGTGGACAGATAAAGAAACAAAATATGAGTCTAGAAGAGGTGTAAATGGGAATGGCAGAAACATCAACAGCTACCATGTGAAAATATATGGGCGGAGGTTCTAGTCTGAAATTGTTGAACGCGATATTGAGTCCAGAAGGCTGTAAAGTGCCTAATCGAAAGATACGGTGCTATTCCTCGAGCTTGTGTTGCGCTCACGTGGTACAGCGTAAGAGGCTGAGGACCAAGAGGTCTGAGTGGGAGTGGAGCGAAGGGATAGGCAACCGGAAGCTCAGGGGTCAAGCTTACGGACTGAACGGAGGTGTTCCACAAAGCGGTCACCCAATCTGTGTTTGGTCTCCCCAATGTAGAGGAGACCACATCGTGAGCAGCAAATACAGTATACTAAATTGAAGGAAGTACAAGTAAATCGCTGTTTCACCTGGAAGGAGTGTTTGGGGCCCTGGATAGTGGGAAGGGAGGAGGTAAAAGGGCAGTTGTTGCATCTCCTGCGCTTACACGGGAAGGTGCCGTGGGAAGGGGAGGGGATGCTGGGAGTGACTGTGGAATGGACCAGGGTGTCGCGGAGGGAGCGGTCCCTTCGGAATACTGAAAGGGGAGGGGAGGGGAAGTTGTGTTTGGTGGTGGGATCACGCTGGAGGTGGCAGAGGATGATCTGCTAAATATGGAGGCTGGTGGGGTGAAAGGTGAGAACAAGGGAAACCCTATCGTGGTTCAGGGAGGGAGGGGAAGGGGTGAGAGCAGAAGAGCAGGAAATGGGACAGACATGGTCGAGGGCTCTGTCAACCACGGTAGAGGGGAATCCTCGGTTGAGGAAAAAGGAAGACATATCGGAAGCACTAGTGTGGAAGGAAGCATTTAACTATGTGCCAGCAACATCAACATAAGTGGGGACCATTGCCTCTGGTCACTATTTCTAGCAAAACTATTGATTTGTTCCTTTCTACCTCCATTATTTCACCTGAAGTGGCAAATACAGGAAGTCTTCTTGTCACCCTCGCCTCCGAGTCAGAAGGTTGTGGGTTCAAATTCCACTCCAGGGTCTTGAGCACATAAATCTAGGCTGACACTCCAGTGCAGTGCTGAGGGAGTGCTGCATTGTCGGAGGTGCCATCTTTCGGCTGAGACGTAAAACCGAGGCCCCGTCTGCTCTCTCAGGTGGATGTAAAAGATCTCATTACACTATTTCGAAGAAGCACAGACGAGTTATCCCCAGTGTTCTGGCCAATAATTATCCCTCAATCAACATAACAAAAAAACAGATTATCTGGTCATTATCACATTGCTGTTTGTGGGAGCTTGCTGTGCGCAAATTGGCTATCATGTTTCCCACATTACAACAGTGACTGCACTTCAAAAAAAAGTACATAATTGGCTGTAAAGCGCTTTGAGACATCCGGAAAAGGCACTATATAAATTCTTTTAGATTGTCACTAAGACAGTAATGAGTGAAAATCTTCCCATGTGTTTCTAGATACCTGATCATCCCCATAAAGTTCTACAAGGCAAGAATGGCATGCTGGGCGAGATGTAGATAAGAAAAAAGTGTTTGCTGTAGCATCGGAATATACAAATGACTGAATAGGTTAAAAGACCCTTCTGTTACATGCAGAATTAGCTAGTGGCTCATAGTGCATCACAGGTTGAAACACATGAACTAATAGACCCAAACTTGACCAATTTTACAAACATATCCTGATCCTCAAAAGTCTACGAGAGCCTTACGACATACGAAAAGTGTCTTACATATATACGTTGTG
The DNA here is from genome assembly GCF_044704955.1 of Pristiophorus japonicus. NCBI lineage: Eukaryota > Metazoa > Chordata > Chondrichthyes > Pristiophoridae > Pristiophorus > Pristiophorus japonicus. The sequence goes on from NC_091997.1 coordinate 82,419,179, forward strand.
CCAACTTCTGCCCATTGATTTTCTCCACTGGACTATGCCCACTAAATATCTCGTTTTACCACGTGGCTTTGTGGCACAAGACAGGAAGAGTCCTTACTTTACAAGATGATTGTGCTTGACCAGTATGGTGCAATAGATCAGCCACGTGGTGAACTGGGAATCCAGATGTGGCTAATTGCATTTCTGTTTGTAAATAAAGAAGTGAGTAATAGACACAGTTGATGAGCATGTGATCTCAATACTCATATTCACACGGTGCATGCATCTGAAGTTTAACCTTGCTGTGCATTTGTTGGTAGAATGGCAAGACGGATAGCAGAGTGTGTGTTGTATTTTAAATTGTTGCAAGCATTTTGCATCATTGATTACTGAATGGTGGTAGGTGTTTGGTCAATAAATATGCAGATGAAGCCACATTCCTGCTAAACTGCGCAGCTGTGTGGAGGTCCAACACAGGTCACTCAAAGGCTTTTCAATTGAAATAACTGCGTATGCACAAAATATTGAAAGGGCTGTCAAAGGGCCCGCATACCTAAAAAAATAGTACAGGGAACATCTGAGCTGTAGTACATTTACCTGCATGGTGTGAGCGCAGGCAAGTAGTTTTCTACTAAAGTTAGTGGATGTGGCTAAAACAGTGTCAACGTAACCACATCTCTGGCGAGTCAGCAATTTCGATTAGACAACACTGGACTAGACAAAAATCACACGAGAGTCATTTGAGGGCAGGTTTATTAACTGAAAAATAATTACAGTCCCTTTCAACGGGGTTTAATACTCTTGTTTATTTTCTATACTAATTAGCACTAATTTGCGAATTCAGCGTACCTGGACCGGCGTGTCATTGCGCCATACCATTCCTTCCCCATCGCTCTCCCACACAAAGTGCACCTCTTTGCCTTTCCAATCTGTCGGGATGGTCAGTGTCACCTTGAACCAGGATGTCCACCATCTACAGTAAAAAAAACACAATTAACAACTGTGACAACTAGAATTAGTTTAAATCCACGGACGGATTCCCTTTTACATTCAACTTGCAGTTCCCCAGCACAAGACAAAACAATCCTAAGAAAAAAAGAGATATTTTAAAATAAAAAAGGTTTGTAATTAATAAAGTGCTAACAAGATTGAATAAAACATAACCTGGGCACCAATTAGTCAGTTAATAGGACTGAACTGAACAGGTGCTGACAAAGTTCCCATTAACACAATCTTTCATTAAAGTGGAGTATTACAATGTTCACAATTGGGATACTTGATATGCCCTGGAATATTTTTAACAAACTAAAAATTCCTCAAGTCAGTCAGTCAGTCAGTCTACTTTTCCCATCTGTACTTACGTTGGACCAAAGGAATCTCCAACTTTAGCAGCTGTAAAATCTCTTTTCACTGCCTCCTCGTACGGGATGCGTGATGGTGTCAGAAAACAGGAGAGTGATTCAACGGGGCAGCGAGCACCAAACAGCCTGCAAGAGACACAAGGACAACAATTCTTCAGCTGCTGCTGTACAGAGTAATGCCACCTACAGGGCATTTTATCCAAATCTTACAATGATCACACTGCAATATGTTTAAGGAAAGACAACCTCTCAGCTGAATTGGCCTTAACCCTGCGTATTATACAACAACTTGTATTTATATAGCGCCTTTAACGTAGTGAAACGTCCCAAGGCGCTTCACAGGAGTATTATGAGATAAAAATTTGACACCAAGCTGCATAACTAGAAATTTAGCAGGTGACTAAGGTCAAAGAGGTAGGTTTCAAGAGCGTTTTGGAGGAAAGAGAGGCGGAGAGGTTTAGGCAGGGAGTTCCAGAGCTTGGGACTCAGGCAACAGAAGGCACGGCCACCAATGGTTGAGCGACTACAAGCAGAGATGCTCAGGAGGGCAGAATTAGAGTAGCGCAGACATCTCGGGGGTGGGCTGGAGATTACAGAGATAGGGAAGGGCGAGGCCATGGAGGGATTTGAAAACAAGGATGAGAATTTTGAATTTGAGGCGTTGCTTAACCAGGAGCCAATGCAGGTCAGCGAGCACAGGGGTGATAGGTGAGCGGGACTCGGTGCGAGTTAGGACACAGGCAGTCGAGTTTTGGATAACCTCTAGTTTGCGTAGGGTAGAATGTATAATTATACAGGTAGAGTGTATAATTATCATCACTGAACAGGGAGTTCAATCCTTACCTGACTTCACAAACAGAAGCATCGATCAGTGCAAGCAAGCCCCTTGAAGGATATTTGTTGCTACTGCTTATTCAAAGTTGATGCTTTCAAATGTACTTTGCCTCTTGAAGGGTATTTGCCAAGAGACTTTAAATCAGGTGATGGTTAGAATTATGCTTTTTTGTCAGCTGTGGCTCAGTGGGTAGTACTCTCACCTGAGTCAGAAGGTTGTGGGTTCAAGTCCCACTCCAGGGACTTGAGCACAAAATCTATGCTGACACTCCGGTGCAGTATTGAGAGAGCGCTGCACTGCCGGGAGATGCCGTCTTTTGGATGAGACGTTAAACCGAGGCACCATCTGCTCTCTCAGGTAGACATAAAGATCCCGTGGCACATTGTCAAAGAGCAGTAGAGTTATCCCCAGTGGGTGTCCTGGCCAATATTTATCCCTCAGTCAACATAACAAAATCAGATTATCTGGTCATCATCACATTGCTGTTTGTGGGAGCTTGCTGTGTGCAAATTGGCTGCTGCATTTCCCACATTACAACAGTGACTACACACCACTGTATGGTGGTCCTGAAAGGCCTTATAGAAATTCAAGTCTTTCTTTCGCAAGGATATTTATTTTCAAGGTTCATACAAAGCAGTTCTAGAGACTATAGCTCTAGACTTGTTATTTATAGAGGAGTTTCTTAAAGCGTGGTTGATTCCTCTCCCGCAGAGCAAGGAGGTTGTCAGATATTAATCTGGGACAACACCAAGCCCAACAGAAGTAATGAGTTCTGACGAAAGGTCATCAAGCTGAAACATTAACTCGGTTTCTCTCTCCGCAGATGTTGCCTGGCCTGCTGAGTATTTCCAGCATTTTCTGTTTTCATTTGAGATTTCCAGCATTCGCAGTAACTGAAGTAATGAGGAGGGGCCAGTATGGGGTAACAATACTCAGGCGGCAATGGACAGGGCTCTAGCACCATGTAGCTAAAGTTCAGTGTTATCAGAGAATGGGTCTCAGTTGAGAAAAGACGACACAAAAACCAAAAATGAGGTAGTGGCATTGCATATGAGAATCCCGACTCGGAGACTAACAATGTACAGCTACAGAAAATAACCGCACAATGGGTCTTGTGGCATATGGAACCAACACGTCCTGATGGCTCAGTACATAGGGCAAGCACAATAGCAAGGTCCTGAGGCATCTATGGCCAGCCTGGTGAGGACATATAGTTTTGCAATGTTGTCAGCATCTTTAAGAAGTAATTTGAGACATGACCTGTGGTAAGTGTAGCATGGCATGGGAGGAACAGATGACCTTGGACCTATGGTGCCCCGAGCTCTCAACCACTGGGGGTTTCATCAGCCCATGTTTGGGTCTGTTGTAGATAAATTGATAAGAGATTGATGGTTATGATTTGTCAATAACTCTATTATCGTGTCAAGCGACTACTGGATGGTAGAAGGCAAACTAGATGCACTGGAGTCTTTTTGCTGTTAAAGAACAATTCGATCAAGGTTCATGTAAGGTAATTGGTTGGAATACAGAGAGAGCTCCCTTCTATTAATTTTCCATCGGTTTTATTGATAGCCCCTTCAGAGAGAATTCTGCCAGGGTTTACACAAAGTGATGGATGCAATGTAGACAAGTTCCTCTAATGGGGTTAAGGTTAGTGTTTATGCAAGATAAGAAAACGGATGTGTTTCTAGACACTGAAGTGCTACTGTTAGGAATCACCAAGGAGATGTGCAATTAATAAGTGCTACTGTTATTATTAATTGCACATCTCCTTGGTGATTCCTACAGTTGATCAGAAACTATTCCAAATCTTAGTTTCTAATATCTGTAAACTGTACACCAAAAATGTATCAAGTGCGGTTAGGGATGGACAATAAATGCAGGCCTCGCCAGTGACACCACGTTCCGTGAATGAATAAAAATGTGAAGGAAAGCAGCAGAATGAAGGCGGGGCGGGGGGGTGGAGAGCCTAAGGGGGGGGGGGGGGGGGAGAGAGAGAGCTTAAGGGGGGGGGGAGCTGGGGGGAGGGGGAAAGAGCTGTGGGGGGGGGGGGGTGTTTGTGGGGGGGAGGGGTGTGTGTTTGTGGGGGGGGGAGGGGTGTGGGTGTTTGTGGGGGGGAGGGGTGTGGGTGTTTGTGGGGGGGAGGGGTGTGGGTGTTTGTGGGGAGGGGTGTGGGTGTTTGTGGGGGGGGGGAGGGGTGTGGGTGTTTGTGGGGGGGGGAGGGGTGTGGGTGTTTGTGGGGGGGGAGGGGTGTGGGTGTTTGTGGGGGGGGGAGGGGTGTGGGTGTTTGTGGGGGGGGGAGGGGTGTGGGTGTTTGTGGGGGGGGAGGGGTGTGGGTGTTTGTGGGGGGGGAGGGGTGTGGGTGTTTGTGGGGGGGGGAGGGGGTGTTTGTGGGGGGGGGGGGAGGGGGGAGGGGGTGTTTGTGGGGGGGGGAGGGGAGGGGGTGTTTGTGGGGGGGAGGGAGGGGGAGGGGGTGTTTGTGGGGGGGGAGGGGGGGGGTGTTTGTGGGAGGGGAGGGAGGGGAGGGGGTGTTTGTGGGGGAGGGGAGGGGAGGGGGTGTTTGTGGGGGGGAGGGAGGGGGAGGGGGGTGTTTGTGGGGGGGGAGGGAGGGGGAGGGGGGTGTTTGTGGGGGGGGAGGGAGGGGGAGGGGGGTGTTTGTGGGGGGGGGAGGGGGGGGGGAGGGGGGTGTTTGTGGGGAGTGGGTGTTTGTGGGGGGGGAGGGTGTGGGTGTTTGTGGGGGGGGGAGGGGGGGGGGTGTTTGTGGGGGGGGGGAGGGGGGGGGGGTGTTTGTGGGGGGGGGAGGGGGGGGGGGTGTTTGTGGGGGGGGGAGGGGGGGGTGTTTGTGGGGGGGGGAGGGGTG